>NW_024061351.1:0-143982 GCF_016432855.1 Salvelinus namaycush | reverse complement strand
TCACAGGCTTCATTAGATGACTAGATGAGCTGAGTCCATCCTGTCACAGGCTGCATTAAGACTGGACTGGGTCCTCCTGTCACAGGCTGCATTAAGACTGGACTGAGTCCTCCTGTCACGGCTGCATTAAGACTGGACTGGGTCCTCCTGTCACAGGCTGCATTAAGACTGGACTGGGTCCTCCTGTCACAGGCTGCATTAAGACTGGACTGAGTCCTCCTGTCACAGGGCTGCATTAAGACTGGACTGGGTCATCCTGTCACAGGCTGCATTAAGACTGGACTGGGTCCTCCTGTCACAGGCTGCATTAAGACTGGACTGGGTCCTCCTGTCACAGGCTGCATTAAGACTGGACTGGGTCCTCCTGTCACAGGCTTCATTAAGACTGGACTGAGTCCTCCTGTACAGCTTGCATTAAGACTGGACTGAGTCCTCCTGTCACAGGCTGCATTAAGACTGGATTGGGTCCTCCTGTCACAGGCCGCATTAAGACTGGACTGGGTCCTCCTGTCACAGGCTGCATTAAGACTGGACTGAGTCCTCTCCTGTCACAGGCTGCATTAAGACTGGACTGGGTCCTCCTGTCACAGGCTGCATTAAGACTGGACTGGGTCCTCCTGTCACAGGCTGCATTAAGACTGGACTGGGTCCTCCTGTCACAGGCCTGCATTAAGACTGGACTGAGTCCTCCTGTCACAGGCTGCATTAAGACTGGACTGGGTCCTCCTGTCACAGGCTGCATTAAGACTGGACTGGGTCCTCCTGTCACAGGCTGCATTAAGACTGGACTGGGTCCTCCTGTCACAGGCAGCATTAAGACTGGACTGAGTCCTCCTGTCACAGGCTGCATTAAGACTGGACTGGGTCCTCCTGTCACAGGCTGCATTAAGACTGGACTGGTCCTCCTGTCACAGGCGGCATTAAGACTGGACTGAGTCCTCCTGTCACAGGCTGCATTAAGACTGGACTGAGTCCTCCTGTCACAGGCTGCATTAAGACTGGACTGGGTCCTCCTGTCACAGGCTGCATTAAGACTGGACTGAGTCCTCCTGTCACAGGCTGCATTAAGACTGGACTGAGTCCTCCTGTCACAGGCTGCATTAAGACTGGACTGGGTCCTCCTGTCACATGCTTCATTAAGACTGGACTGAGTCCTCCTGTCACAGGCTGCATTAAGACTGGACTGAGTCCTCCTGTCACAGGCTGCATTAAGACTGGACTGGGTCCTCCTGTCACAGGCCGCATTAAGACTGGACTGGGTCCTCCTGTCACAGGCTTCATTAAGACTGGACTGAGTCCTCCTGTCACAGGCTGCATTAAGACTGGACTGAGTCCTCCTGTCACAGGCTGCATTAAGACTGGATTGGGTCCTCCTGTCACAGGCTGCATTAAGACTGGACTGGGTCCTCCTGTCACAGGCTGCATTAAGACTGGACTGAGTCCTCCTGTCACAGGCTGCATTAAGACTGGACTGGGTCCTCCTGTCACAGGCTGCATTAAGACTGGACTGGGTCCTCCTGTCACAGGCTAAATTAAGACTGGACTGGGTCCTCCTGTCACAGGCCGCATTAAGACTGGACTGAGTCCTCCTGTCACAGGCTGCATTAAGACTGGACTGGGTCCTCCTGTCACAGGCTGCATTAAGACTGGACTGGGTCCTCCTGTCACAGGCTGCATTAAGACTGGACTGGGTCCTCCTGTCACAGGCTGCATTAAGACTGGACTGGGTCCTCCTGTCACAGGCTTCATTAAGACTGGACTGAGTCCTCCTGTCACAGGCTGCATTAAGACTGGACTGAGTCCTCCTGTCACAGGCTGCATTAAGACTGGACTGAGTCCTCCTGTCACAGGCTGCATTAAGACTGGACTGGGTCCTCCTGTCACAGGCCGCATTAAGACTGGACTGGGTCCTCCTGTCACAGGCTTCATTAAGACTGGACTGAGTCCTCCTGTCACAGGCTGCATTAAGACTGGACTGAGTCCTCCTGTCACAGGCTGCATTAAGACTGGATTTGGTCCTCCTGTCACAGGCTGCATTAAGACTGGACTGGGTCCTCCTGTCACAGGCTGCATTAAGACTGGACTGAGTCCTCCTGTCACAGGCTGCATTAAGACTGGACTGGGTCCTCCTGTCACAGGCTTCATTAAGACTGGACTGAGTCCTCCTGTCACAGGCTGCATTAAGACTGGACTGAGTCCTCCTGTCACAGGCTGCATTAAGACTGGACTGAGTCCTCCTGTCACAGGCTGCATTAAGACTGGACTGGGTCCTCCTGTCACAGGCCGCATTAAGACTGGACTGGGTCCTCCTGTCACAGGCTTCATTAAGACTGGACTGAGTCCTCCTGTCACAGGCTTCATTAAGACTGGACTGAGTCCTCCTGTCACAGGCTGCATTAAGACTGGACTGAGTCCTCCTATCACAGGCTGCATTAAGACTGGACTGAGTCCTCCTGTCACAGGCTGCATTAAGACTGGACTGGGTCCTCCTGTCACAGGCTGCATTAAGACTGGACTGGGTCCTCCTGTCACAGGCTTCATTAAGACTGGACTGAGTCCTCCTGTCACAGGCTGCATTAAGACTGGACTGAGTCCTCCTGTCACAGGCTGCATTAAGACTGGACTGAGTCCTCCTGTCACAGGCTGCATTAAGACTGGACTGGGTCCTCCTGTCACAGGCTGCATTAAGACTGGACTGAGTCCTCCTGTCACAGGCTGCATTAAGACTGGACTGAGTCCTCCTGTCACAGGCCGCATTAAGACTGGACTGAGTCCTCCTGTCACAGGCCGCATTAAGACTGGACTGGGTCCTCCTGTCACAGGCTGCATTAAGACTGGACTGAGTCCTCCTGTCACAGGCTGCATTAAGACTGGACTGAGTCCTCCTGTCACAGGCTGCATTAAGACTGGACTGGGTCCTCCTGTCACAGGCTTCATTAAGACTGGACTGAGTCCTCCTGTCACAGGCTGCATTAAGACTGGACTGGGTCCTCCTGTCACAGGCCGCATTAAGACTGGACTGTCCTCCTGTCACAGGCTGCATTAAGACTGGACTGGGTCCTCCTGTCACAGGCCGCATTAAGACTGGACTGAGTCCTCCTGTCACAGGCTGCATTAAGACTGGACTGGGTCCTCCTGTCACAGGCCGCATTAAGACTGGACTGAGTCCTCCTGTCACAGGCTGCATTAAGACTGGACTGGGTCCTCCTGTCACAGGCTGCATTAAGACTGGACTGAGTCCTCCTGTCACAGGCTGCATTAAGACTGGACTGGGTCCTCCTGTCACAGGCTTCATTAAGACTGGACTGAGTCCTCCTGTCACAGGCTGCATTAAGACTGGACTGGGTCCTCCTCTTCCAGCCTGCCTGCATGCCTGCCTGTCGACTGCCTGCCTGTCTTCCTGCCTGCCTGCCTGTCTTCCTGCCAGCCAGCCAGCCAGCCAGCCAGCCAGCCAGCCAGCCAGCCAGCCAGCCAGCCAGCCAGCCTGTCTGTCTGTCTGTCTGTCTGTCTGTCTGTCTGTCTGTCTGTCTGTCTGTCTGTCTGTCTGTCTGTCTGTCTGTCTGTCTGTCTGTCTGTCTGTCTGTCTGTCTGTCATTTCTGTACTGTACTGAGCTGTCTTCTTTGAGCTACAGTATGTGTGTGTCTGTGTGTGTCTGTGTGTGTGTGTGTGTGTGTGTGTGTGTGTGTGTGTGTGTGTGTGTGTGTGTGTGTGTGTGTGTGTGTGTGTGTGTGTGTGTGTTTTCTAGGGATCCTGAAACAGAAACACTGGGGAGTATAAACTTCTGACAAAGCACAGTTATTGATATCTCACGGGGAAGTCAACACATCACATGGTGAGAACCAGAGGAGAATGTCACAGCCTGCGCTGGAAGTTAAACTAATATTATCAAACCCAAATAATTTCACTGTTTGTAGAATACTATCAACAAAGCAAGACACTAAGCAACAACAGAAAGCTGATCAGAACCATATTGCCGTGCAACATTCCTCTGGCCTGGCTGGCTGGCCGTGGCGTGTGTGCGTGCATGAGCCTCAGGAGATGACTGTGTGGTTGACAACAGTCTAACAACAAGGCAGTGTCAGGAGGAAGGTCTGAAACACTAGTGACACAGTGTTAACCAGGATCAACCCCCTGCTACTCTGGTCCCATAGACTGAGCATGGGGTATATATAGTATGTCTGGGGTATAGGACTGGGGCTAAGGTATCGGGTTGAGGCTGGGGCTCATGTATAAATCTTGAGTATAAGCCTGGGGTAATTATTTGTATTTATTAATTTAACTAGGTAAGTCAGTTAAGAACAAATTCTTATTTTCAATGACGACCTAGGAACCTTGGGTTAACTGCCTTGTTCTGGGGCAGAACGACAGATTTTTACCTTGTCATGTCGGGGATTCGATCTTGCAACCTTTCGGTTACTAGTCCAACGCTCTAACCACTAGGCTACCTGCCGCCCGAGGTATAGGACTGGGGTATAAGCCTGGGGTATAGGACTGGGGTATAGGGCTGGGGCTCATGTATAAAGCTTGGGTATAAGCCTGGGGTATAAGTCTGGGGTATAGGACTGGGGTATAGGACTGGGGTATAAGTCTGGGGTATAAGCCTGGGGTATAGGACTGGGGTATAGGACTGGGGTATAAGTCTGGGGTATAAATCTGGGGTATAAGTCTGGGGTATAGGACTGGGGTATAGGTCTGAGGTATAGGACTGGGGTATAAGTCTGGGGTATAAATCTGGGGTATAAGTCTGGGGTATAGGACTGGGGTATAGGACTGGGGTATAAGTCTCGGGTATAAGCCTGGGGTATAGGACCGGGGTATACGTCTGTGGTATAGGACTGGGGTATAGGACTGTGGTATAAGCCTGGGGTATAGGACTGGGGTATAGGACTGGGGTATAAGTCTGGGGTATAAGCCTGGGGTATAAGTCTGGGGTATAAGCCTGGGGTATAGGACTGGGGTATAGGACTGGGGTATAAGTCTGGGGTATAAGCCTGGGGTATAGGACTGGGGTATAGGACTAGGGTATAAGCCTGGGGTATAGGACTGGGGTATAGGATTGGGATATAAGTCTGGGGTATAAGTCTGGGGTATAAGTCTGGGGAATAAGTCTGGGGTATAAGCCTGGGGTATAAGCCTGGGGTATAGGACTGGGGTATAGGACTGGGGTATAGAACTGAGGTATAAGTCTGGGGTATAAGTCTGGGGTATAAGTCTGGGGTATAAGCCTGGGGTATAGGACTGGGGTATAGGACTGGGGTATAGGCCTGGGGTATAGGACTGGCGTATAGGACTGGGGTATAGGACTGGGGTATAGGACTGGGGTATAAGTCTGATGCTTGAATGATGATTTGCTCATAGACATTTTTCCACACCACTCAGTAGCTAAGAGCTGGTGATGGTAAGGTTTGTGCTAAATATAATACAACAAATATTATTACATAACTTACAGTCCATTAGAGATGCTGTTGAGGGATGTGGCTCAGATTTAGCCGTGACCGCGGTAAACTGATCTCTGGCTGGGGTCCAGCACTGTCATCTTCTTCATCAGTTATTATGGAGGGTCAGGCAATCAAGTACATTTACAATTACATTTTAGTAATTTAGCAGACGCGCTTATCCAGAGAGACTTACAGTCTTTCATGTCTGTTTCCACCATGAGATAAAAGTAAACTCATGGACGGTAAGTAGATAAGATGCAAACAGTATCAGTTTGTCATCTTGTCCTCAGTAGTCAACTTCTGAGCCATTGTTTGATTCTATAAAGCACCAGGCTGAAAGAGAGGTCAATAGGTTGGGATAGTTCTATGTGTGTGTGTCTGTGTGTGTGTGCCTGTATGTATGCATGTGTAGTCTCTGTAAGGACATGGTCTGTCATATAGGGTGACTGGTCCTTGGGGCTGTGTGTGATGAGGGTGAGGATCAGGTCTGTGAGAGTTGTTTATTCTGAATGAGAAGTTATTTCTAGGTGTGATGCTGTTGTTTCCAGTGCTGACCCGGGGAGAGCAGGGTCCACTCAGAGAGAACTCTAGCAGAGTAACCTAATATACAAACACTGACTTTACAATCTGTAAAGAGTTAGGAGGCAGATAAGGAGAGGGTGTGCGTGTGTGTGCGTGTGTGTGTGTATAGTTAAACAAAACACACACACACACACACACAGCCTCACACACACAGGCAGAAGAGAGGGCTTACAAATGGTTCTGGGCAGGGATCCCACCATAACGGGAATTCCACACCAGATCACCAATCTGGACATGTTTACCTACCAATGAGAACTGGGAGGCTGTGTGTGTGTGTGTGTGTGTGTGTGTGTGTGTGTGTGTGTGTGTGTGTGTGTGTGTGTGTGTGTGTGTGTGTGTGTGTGTGTGTGTGTGTGTGTGTGTGTGTGTGTGTGTTTTGTTTAACTATACTTGTGGTACCAGAAGTCCTCAAAAGGATAATAAAACAAGGAAAATTCATTCATTTCTCCGGTCCCCACAAGGAAAAATGCTATTTTAGGTTTAGGGGTTAGGTTTAAGGTTAAGGTTACAATTAGGGTTAGGTGTATTTTTAGGGTTAGGTATAGTTTTAGGGTTAGGGTTAGAGCTGTAGAGTTAAGGTTAGGTTATGGTTAGGTTAAGGGATAAGGTTAGAGTTCGATTTATGGTTAGGGATAATCGTATAATCGGATTTTGGATGGGAATCAATTCTTTGGTCCCCACAAGGATAGCAATATAAAACTGTGCACGTGTGTGTGTGTGTGTGTGTGTGTGTGTGTGTGTGTGTGTGTGTGTGTGTGTGTGTTTGAGGTTGGAGGAAACCCAGGGCTGTCGTGACTGGGGATGAGAGCGGGGAGAGAGGGGGGGTGGGGAGATACCATCAGGCCCTGATTTCTGTGGTTATGATGACATCCAGATAATAGCACACATACACACACACACACACACACACACACACACACACACACACACACACACACACACACACACACACACACACACACACACACACACACACACACACATATATACACACACACACATATACACACACACACGTCCCTTTAGCAGCCTAGCCCAGCACCACTGCGCTGACACACACACACACTCCAGAGTCGGTAAATTAGAGCTTAGCATGCGAGCGGCAAGCAGATGGGCTGGTTAGTTACTGTTGTGTACAGTGGAGCTCTCCTCCCTCCCTCCCTTCCTTCTTTCCTTCCACCCTCTCCCTCTCAGCCCTCTGCTAGACCCCACCATACGATCTGCTCTTCATGAGTGTTATGTATTAACTGGTACCAGCCCGTGATGTGTAACATGCAGGTGGTCGCAGGAGAGAGAAAAACATGATGGCTTTATGGTTTCAAGGTGTTTTTCATATTCGGGATGGGGTTGGATTGCTCTCAACTTGATTCAAATGGTGTCACACACACACACACACACGTGTCAGATCCAATGTGAAGTCTGCAGTATGACACGGTGTGTGAAGCAGCAGATGGAGGACCTGATTGAGAGCATTTCTTCACTCCGTTTAGTTTTGTGGTGATAGTGGTGATATCTCAAATGGTGCATTACAAAATAAAGATCCTTCATTGTGAGCGTGTGTGTTAGTTACAGAAGAAAGGGAGGCCCATAGAGGAGCTGTGTGTGTGTGTGTGTGTGTGTGTGTGTGTGTGTGTGTGTGTGTGTGTGTGTGTGTGTGTGTGTGTGTGTGTGTGTGTGTGTGTGTGTGTGTGTGTGTGTTACGTCAGACGGTTAGCACGTCAATTTCAGATGATCTGTCATGATTAGTGTCATGGGATGATTATTTCAACATGATCTTATTTTATGATCTAATGGTTCTGAAGATATACAGTCCTGTTTCTCCTGTTAATATGTGTTCATTCTGTTCCAGATAATAACAGTTAATTCTCCTCCAGACCAGTTACAGGGAAACATCCACCCTGATGCTGCTCCTTCCTCTGAGAAGACATGGAGAATTCCAGATCTGCCAGCCCATCAGGTCTAGACCCTCCACTCTACCCTGAGCACCACGCACGCACGCACGCACGCACGCACGCACGCACGCACGCACGCACGCACGCACGCACGCACGCACACACACACACACACACACACACACACACACACACACACACACACACACACAGCATTACATCATTGAGTGAGGATGCCCTTCTGTGAGAGTGAGAGAGCCCACTGAGAACAGACGTCAATTCAAACGTCTATTCCACGTTTGTTCGACATAATTTAATTGAAATTACGTGAATGAATGTTGATTCAAGCAGTGTGTGTCCAGTGGGAGGTGTGTGTGTAACAGGGAGCCTGGTTCTGATTGAGATGTCTAAGAGGAAGAGAGTACTGATGAACATCTGTTAGTCTCAACTCTCCTTCTCTCATACGATATCCTGTCTTTACCTTCCTCTCCTCCCCCTCTACCTCCCTCCCTCCCTAGCTTCCCCCAGCCTTGTGTTGTCAGGTCTCTGCCTCCCCCTTTACCTCCCTCCCTCACTTCCAAGGAGGCCTGAAACCTTGGAGCTAGACACCAGAACACAGAGACCTAGCTAGCCTTGTGTCTGTCCGTCCGTCCATCCATCCATCCTTCCATCACTCCATCTATCCGCCTTTTCACCTCCCCTTGTCCCTGCTTAGCTGCAACGTAAGCTGATTACAGCTTCATAATATTTTCTGTCACACTTCTCCATGTTAGACTTCATTATGAGGCACAGTGCCAGATGGAGCGTGGTTTACACTCCTCTATCTTTAACAGCAAAACTCATTTGAACGACACAACAGAAATGACGAAGTGAATATCTCTCTGTCTCTGTGTTCTCCTGAATAGATCCCACCACACAACTAAAGAATGTTTAATAACATGCTGACAGCCTTGGGCCTTGTGGCACGAACAGCGCAACAAAACTCAACACAACAAAGCACAACACTACTGCACAACTCAGAACAATACAACGCAACACCACAACAACACAATACAACAACACAATACAAGAACACAATATAACAACACAATACAACAAGACATTACAATACAACAACACAATACAACAACAACACAATACAACAACACAACACACAACAACACAATACAACAATACAACAACACAACACAACAATACAACAACACAATACAACAACACAACACACAACAACACAATACAACAATACAACAACACAACACAACAATACAACAACACAATACAAGAACACAATATAACAACACAATACAACAAGACATTACAATACAACAACACAATACAACAACAACACAATACAACAACACAACACACAACAACACAATACAACAACAACACAATACAACAACACAACACAACAATACAACAACACAATACAACAACATAATTAAGTGATAATGCCCGAGAAGCCGGTGTTTGGAGGATATATTGGCAAGGGTGTTGTTAAGCCCGAGACAAAGTCAGTTACCAACATATTCAAATATTGATTGACATATTTTCATTAAAATGTTATTTAGATTAATTTATTCATACTATTTCATCCTTTTTTAAATTTCACCTTTATTTAACTAGGCAAGTCAGTTAAGAACAAATTCTTATTTTCAATGACGGTCTAGGAACACTGGGTTAACTGTCTTGTTCAGGGGAAGAACAACAGATTTTTACCTTGTCAGCTCAGGGATTCAATCTGGCAACCTTTCAGTTACTAGTCCAACGCTCTAACCACTAGGCTACCTGCCGCAAATGTTCATTACTGTGGGACAGTTGGAGATTGAATTTGAATATTGAAACAATATAAAAGGTTATAAAACATTCTTCCAATTGTAAACAAAATAACTAATTTCTGCGCTAAACCTTTATATTGGCCAACAAAAACATAGAAAGTGTATGTATAGACTATGAGAGGTATAGATAAACCCAGGTCTATATGCCTGTGTTCCTGTGTGGGTATGTTTTGTGTGTATAATGTCCTGCAGTTCTGTGCAGGGATGTGTCCGATCCTCCCTTTTGGGTTTGTGTGTGTGTGTGTGTGTGTGTGTGCGACTGTGCGTGGCGTGTGTGTGTGTGTGTGAGGGGTGGTCTCAGTCTCAGCCCAGCTTTGGCTCAGCCAGTCAGTGGTAATTGTATCCAGGCGTGTTTGGGGTTGGTTCCCTGAGTTACTACTGTTCGCCTGTGATTTACAAGACTGTGTGAGATATGGAAACCTCTCACGCAACTCCAGATATGGACTGAGAGGAAGCACATTGAGCAATGGCCCCTTACAAACACACACGTCATGAACACACAAACCAAAACACACACGTCATACACACGCATGCATGCGAACACACACACACGTCATACACACGCATGCATGCGAACACACACACACACACACACACACACACACACACACACACACACACACACACACACACACACACACACACACACACACACACACACACACACACACACACACACACACACACACACCACACACACACACACACACCCACCCTGTGGGGAGGAGTTGGGAGAAGCATGCTATTCCTCCATCATATCTGTTTACAGTGTTTTCACCTCTCCAGCTGGCATCTTCTGGTGGTGAGAATGTCTGCTGGGGCCTAAAATGGCCCCCTATTCCCCTACATAGTGCACTACTTTAGACCAGGGCCCATTGGGGCCCATACTGATAATTATAGAGGGCCGACTGCCTGCGACCCGCTCTAACATTCTAATTAATAGTTCAATGGCTGAAATTAAAATCACTTTCATATTTGAGAGCTTTTTTTGCAATAAACATTATTTTTTACTATTTATTTGTAATTCACGGAAACTGAGACGTAATCTTTATTTGCTGAATCTCAATGTTGTTGAGTTGTTGTGTGAGTATAGATGTTGTTACTGCCACGACTGTGTTGTTGAGTTGTTGTGTGAGTATAGATGTTGTTACTGCCACGACTGTGTTGTTGAGTTGTTGTGTGAGTATAGATGTTGTTACTGTCATGACTGTGTTGTTGTGTGAGTATAGATGTTGTTACTGCCATGACTGTGTTGTTGAGTTGTTGTGTGAGTATAGATGTTGTTACTGTCATGACTGTGTTGTTGAGTTGTTGTGTGAGTATAGATGTTGTTACTGCCATGACTGTGTTGTTGAGTTGTTGTGTGAGTATAGATGTTGTTACTGCCATGACTGTGTTGTTGAGTTGTTGTGTGAGTATAGATGTTGTTACTGCCATGACTGTGTTGTTGAGTTGTTGTGTGAGTATAGATGTTGTTACTGCCATGACTGTGTTGTTGAGTTGTTGTGTGAGTATAGATGTTGTTACTGCCATGACTGTGTTGTTGAGTTGTTGTGTGAGTATAGATGTTGTTACTGTCATGACTGTGTTGTTGTGTGAGTATAGATGTTGTTACTGCCATGACTGTGTTGTTGAGTTGTTGTGTGAGTATAGATGTTGTTACTGCCATGACTGTGTTGTTGAGTTGTTGTGTGAGTATAGATGTTGTTACTGCCATGACTGTGTTGTTGAGTTGTTGTGTGAGTATAGATGTTGTTACTGCCATGACTGTGTTGTTGAGTTGTTGTGTGAGTATAGATGTTGTTACTGCCATGACTGTGTTGTTGAGTTGTTGTGTGAGTATAGATGTTGTTACTGCCATGACTGTGTTGTTGAGTTGTTGTGTGAGTATAGATGTTGTTACTTCCATGACTGTGTTGTTGAGTTGTTGTGTGAGTATAGATGTTGTTACTGCCATGACTGTGTTGTTGAGTTGTTGTGTGAGTATAGATGTTGTTACTGCCATGACTGTGTTGTTGAGTTGTTGTGTGAGTATAGATGTTGTTACTGCCATGACTGTGTTGTTGAGTTGTTGTGTGAGTATAGATGTTGTTACTGCCATGACTGTGTTGTTGTGTTGTTGTGTGAGTATAGATGTTGTTACTGCCATGACTGTGTTGTTGAGTTGTTGTGTGAGTATAGATGTTGTTACTGCCATGACTGTGTTGTTGAGTTGTTGTGTGAGTATAGATGTTGTTACTGCCATGACTGTGTTGTTGTGTGAGTATAGATGTTGTTACTGCCATGACTGTGTTGTTGAGTTGTTGTGTGAGTATAGATGTTGTTACTGTCATGACTGTGTTGTTGTGTGAGTATAGATGTTGTTACTGCCATGACTGTGTTGTTGAGTTGTTGTGTGAGTATAGATGTTGTTACTGCCATGACTGTGTTGTTGAGTTGTTGTGTGAGTATAGATGTTGTTACTGCCATGACTGTGTTGTTGAGTTGTTGTGTAAGTATAGATGTTGTTACTGCCATGACTGTGTTGTTGAGTTGTTGTGTGAGTATAGATGTTGTTACTGTCATGACTGTGTTGAGTTGTTGTGTGAGTATAGATGGTGTTACTGTCATGACTGTGTTGTTGTGTGAGTATAGATGTTGTTACTGCCATGACTGTGTTGTTGAGTTGTTGTGTGAGTATAGATGTTGTTACTGTCATGACTGTGTTGAGTTGTTGTGTGAGTATAGATGTTGTTACTGCCATGACTGTGTTGTTGAGTTGTTGTGTGAGTATAGATGTTGTTACTGCCATGACTGTGTTGTTGAGTTGTTGTGTGAGTATAGATGTTGTTACTGCCATGACTGTGTTGTTGAGTTGTTGTGTGAGTATAGATGTTGTTACTGCCATGACTGTGTTGTTGTGTTGTTGTGTGAGTATAGATGTTGTTACTGTCATGACTGTGTTGTTGAGTTGTTGTGTGAGTATAGATGTTGTTACTGCCATGACTGTGTTGAGTTGTTGTGTGAGTATAGATGTTGTTACTGCCATGACTGTGTTGTTGAGTTGTTGTGTGAGTATAGATGTTGTTACTGCCATGACTGTGTTGTTGAGTTGTTGTGTGAGTATAGATGTTGTTACTGCCATGACTGTGTTGTTGAGTTGTTGTGTGAGTATAGATGTTGTTACTGCCATGACTGTGTTGTTGAGTTGTTGTGTGAGTATAGATGTTGTTACTGTCATGACTGTGTTGTTGAGTTGTTGTGTGAGTATAGATGTTGTTACTGCCATGACTGTGTTGTTGAGTTGTTGTGTGAGTATAGATGTTGTTACTGCCATGACTGTGTTGTTGTGTGAGTATAGATGTTGTTACTGCCATGACTGTGTTGTTGAGTTGTTGTGTGAGTATAGATGTTGTTACTGTCATGACTGTGTTGTTGAGTTGTTGTGTGAGTATAGATGTTGTTACTGCCATGACTGTGTTGTTGTGTTGTTGTGTGAGTATAGATGTTGTTACTGCCATGACTGTGTTGTTGTGTGAGTATAGATGTTGTTACTGCCATGACTGTGTTGTTGTGTTGTTGTGTGAGTATAGATGTTGTTACTGCCATGACTGTGTTGTTGTGTGAGTATAGATGTTGTTACTGTCATGACTGTGTTGAGTTGTTATGTGAGTATAGATGTTGTTACTGCCATGACTGTGTTGTTGTGTGAGTATAGATGTTGTTACTGCCATGACTGTGTTGTTGAGTTGTTGTGTGAGTATAGATGTTGTTACTGCCATGACTGTGTTGTTGTGTTGTTGTGTGAGTATAGATGTTGTTACTGCCATGACTGTGTTGTTGTGTTGTTGTGTGAGTATAGATGTTGTTACTGCCATGACTGTGTTGTTGAGTTGTTGTGTGAGTATAGATGTTGTTACTGCCATGACTGTGTTGTTGAGTTGTTGTGTGAGTATAGATGTTGTTACTGCCATGACTGTGTTGTTGAGTTGTTGTGTGAGTATAGATGTTGTTACTGCCATGACTGTGTTGTTGAGTTGTTGTTCGAGTATAGATGTTGTTACTGCCATGACTGTGTTGTTGTGTGAGTATAGATGTTGTTACTGCCATGACTGTGTTGTTGTGTGAGTATAGATGTTGTTACTGCCATGAATGTGTTGTTGAGTTGTTGTTCGAGTATAGATGTTGTTACTGCCATGACTGTGTTGTTGAGTTGTTGTTGTGCTCATGTAACTAATTCTCTACAACATGTTTCATGTTGTTTATCCATGTGGTTCGGTGCTTTTGTAGTTGTTCTGATGACAGTGACATACCTAGTCTTGTATAAAACACAAAATCACACATACACACCTTGCCTTATGAAACAGGCGGACGGTGAGGGACGCAATCGATTACTAAAGTTATTCCTCTGGCCTGCAGACAGGTTCCTCCCGTGCCTCTACAGAATCCTTTCTAACCTCAGATCCTCTCTCTCTCTCTCTCTCTCTCTCTCTCTCTCTCTCTCTCTCTCACCTCTTCTCTCACCTCTTCTCTCTCTCACCTCTTCTCTCTCTCTCACCTCTTCTCTCTCTCACCTCTTCTCTCTCCCACCTCTTCTCTCTCTCTCTCTCACCTCTTCTCTCTCTCTCTCTCACCTCTTCTCTCTCTCTCTCTCACCTCTTCTCTCTCTCTCTCACCTCTTCTCTCTCTCTCTCTCTCTCTCTCTCACCTCTTCTCTCTCTCTCTCACCTCTTCTCTCTCACAGAGCTTTTCCTCTCTCAGGTAGGCTGGACGTTTCAGTTCTGAGAACTGTTTTAACCTCTAATCCTAACAGACACTCACACTCTGAGGCCAGGGGAGGGAGGAAGGAGGCCAGAGGGGTTCCAGTGCACATTATGCAGTTTTCCACGCTATCACCCTCTCTCCAGTAGGGAAGAACACACACACACACACACACACACACACACACATAGCCAAACCAGTCCATCAGGCAGCCAGAATAGAGCTCATCAATCATAACTATATTTATCAACAGGAGGATGTTAGAGATTACTCAAATCAACATTTAAATACCAGTGTGGTTTGGGCTGTGTGTGGGTGGTTTGGGCTGTGTGTGTACATGTGCGTGTGTGGGTGGTTTGGGCTGTGTGTGTGTGGGTGGTTTGGGCTGTGTGTGTGTGGGTGGTTTGGGCTGCGAAGTTGAAAGCAGATGATGTAAACTACTTGTTTTGCTCCATAGTTTTGATAATTGGTTGTCGGTCATATGACTTCTGAGGTAGGTGTGTGTGTGTGTGTGTGTGTGTGTGTGTGTGTGTGTGTGTGTGTGTGTGTGTGTGTGTGTGTGTGTGTGTGTGTGTGTGTGTGTGTGTGTGTGTGTGTGTGTGTGTGTGTGTGTGTGTGTGTGTGTGTGTTTTCTAGGGATCCTGAAACAGAAACACTGGGGAGTATAAACTTCTGACAAAGCACAGTTATTGATATCTCACGGGGAAGTCAACACATCACATGGTGAGAACCAGAGGAGAATGTCACAGCTTCTCAGAACCAGAGGAGAATGTCACAGCTTCTCAGAACCAGAGGAGAATGTCACAGCTTCTCAGAACCAGAGGAGAATGTCACAGCTTCTCAGAACCAGAGGAGAATGTCACAGCTTCTCAGAACCAGAGGAGAATGTCATAGCTTCTCAGAACCAGGATAAAAACGTCATAGCTTCTCAGAACCAGAGGATAATGTCACAGCTTCTCAGAAACAGAGGAGAATGTCACAGCTTCTCAGAACCAGAGGAGAATGTCATAGCTTCTCAGAACCAGAGGAGAATGTCATAGCTTCTCAGAACCAGAGGAGAATGTCACAGCTTCTCAGAACCAGGGGAAAACGTCATAGCTTCTCAGAACCAGGGGAATGTCATAGCTTCTCAGAACCAGAGGAGAATGTCACAGCTTCTCAGAACCAGAGGAGAATGTCACAGCTTCTCAGAACCAGAGGAGAATGTCATAGCTTCTCAGAACCAGGGGAAAACATCATAGCTTCTCAGAACCAGAGGAGAATGTCACAGCTTCTCAGAAACAGAGGAGAATGTCACAGCTTCTCAGAACCAGAGGAGAATGTCATAGCTTCTCAGAACCAGAGGAGAATGTCATAGCTTCTCAGAACCAGAGGAGAATGTCATAGCTTCTCAGAAACAGAGGAGAATGTCACAGCTTCTCAGAACCAGAGGAGAATGTCATAGCTTCTCAGAACCAGAGGAGAATGTCATAGCTTCTCAGAACCAGAGGAGAATGTCACAGCTTCTCAGAAACAGAGGAGAATGTCACAGCTTCTCAGAACCAGAGGAGAATGTCATAGCTTCTCAGAACCAGAGGAGAATGTCATAGCTTCTCAGAACCAGAGGAGAATGTAACAGCTTCTCAGAACCAGAGGAGAATGTCATAGCTTCTCAGAACCAGAGGAGAATGTCACAGCTTCTCAGAACCAGAGGAGAATGTCATAGCTTCTTAGAACCAGAGGAGAATGTCACAGCTTCTCAGAACCAGGGGAAAACGTCATAGCTTCTTAGAACCAGAGGAGAATGTTATAGCTTCTCAGAACCAGAGGAGAATGTCACAGCTTCTCAGAACCAGAGGAGAATGTCACAGCTTCTCAGAACCAGAGGAGAATGTCACAGCTTCTCAGAACCAGAGGAGAATGTCATAGCTTCTCAGAACCAGAGGAGAATGTCACATCTTCTCAGAACTAGAGGAGAATGTCACAGCTTCTCAGAACCAGAGGAGAATGTCATAGCTTCTCAGAACCAGAGGAGAATGTCATAGCTTCTCAGAACTAGAGGAGAATGTCACAGCTTCTCAGAACCAGAGGAGAATGTCATAGCTTCTCAGAACCAGGAAAGAGATGAACGCGGAAAGATCTCAGATTCTCAAAAAATACTTTTCACAAGTCATTGTTGGGACTAGAAGATTCTATCTGCATTTTAGTCAGAATGTAGTTATTGACATAGCCTTGTTCTGTTCAATGTTCTCTACCTGTATAGAACATTAAATACCCCCATTTCATGTTGTTAAGTTCAAAATAATACAATATCAAAATTGCTGACACTATTCAAACCAATGAGGGTTCGGAACTTTAAAGACAGCTCCCAGAATCATCTTTTTGCAGATAGAACTTATAGTCCCAAGCTCTAGCATTGTATTTTTTTATAACTTTTTTGTTTGCTGTATGTATCATTCATTTTACTGTAGATTTGTTTTCTTCTTCTGACACACACACACACACACACACACACGCACACGCACCACACGCACACACACACACGCACCACACGCACACACACACACACACACACACACACACACACACACACACACACACACACACACACACACACACACACACACACACACACACACACACACACACACACACACACACACACACACACACACACACACACACACACACACACACGCACACCCTCACCCTCTCCTCTGGTGTGCTGTGAGTCTCTGAGAGGTAATATGTTTCTGTGATGAGCCTTTATGACTTCACTCAGGCAGGACATGAGCCTGTCATAAAACACACTGGCCCTGCTCTGGCCCAACACACACACACTGTTTCAAGTCAGCGTCTGAGAAAGGGAGAACAGACTGAAGGGAAATAATCACAGTGCGACTTAGATGGTGAAGTGTGAAGATTGGCATTTAAATCATCTGGGTGAATTTCAATGAAAACAAATGTCAAATATATATTAATGTAGCACACTGACATCCTGTTCTGTAGGTCTGAGTGGCATAAAGAGAGAGACACTGACATCCTGTTCTGTAGGTCTGAGTGGCATAAAGAGAGAGACACTGTGCTGAAAGTTGTCATTGTCCAGCTGTCTTTCGGTTCTCTGGAGAAACAGAAGGTTGGTTTGCATTCTTCACCTCCTCTGACTCCTCTTTCCTCTCTTTCCCCTCTCCCTTCTGCAGACGCTGACGGTACGGGGGGTGCTTCTGAACACACACACAGACAGACGAAAGGCTCTGTATTACGTAGAGTCTGTACTGTTTGTGTTCTCCAAACCCTTGTAGTTTAATTTATGTGACAAAAGTTGGTTAGAGTACAGATATTATATAACTATACAGTGGAGAGTTCAGCTACCCATTTATTCATGATTCCCTCGCTGGCGATCTTCACCTCCATGCGGTCACTGAAAATCTCTTTCTTCATCCTGGACACACAAGAAAAGGAAACACAGGAAAGGTTAAAGTTCAGTTCAGTTCAGTTCTAAATCAATATTTGTCAAAGTGACTAAAACATCAGTGAGGACAATGTGTTAATTTCCTACCTGTTGAGTTCCATGTTATGGATCAGTCGATCTCTGTGGATGTCAGCTATCTCCTGTTTCGTCTGCTGGCAGAACCTACAGGGATGGATAGGGAGTAGAGGAGAGCTGTCAGACATGTTATACTGTAATGGTCATGTAATATTATTGGGGAAGCTATCTATGTCTTGCTTATGTTGTATTTCTGCGCCCGTGTGTGTGCGTGTGCGTGTGCGTGTTTGTGTGTGTGTGCGTGTGTGTGTGTATTTTACGTGTTGTATTCCTGTTGCCTTCTGTGGCTCCTCTCCTCCACATCAGTCAGCACCTCTTGGTAGGTGGGTTTGGAAGGAGTTACACCACAGACAGTCAAGGAATACAACTACTGTCACCTTCTTATGACAAACTACACTACATGACCAAAAGTATGTGGACACCTGCTCGTCAAACATCTCATTCCAAAATCATGAGCATTAATATCGAGCTGGTCCCCTCTTTGCTGCTATAACAGCCGCCGCTCTTCTGGGGAGGCTTTCCACTAGATGTTGGAACATTGCTGCGGGGACTTGCTTCCATTCAGCCACAAGAGCATTAGTGAAGTCGGGCACTGTTGGGCGATTAGGCCTGGCTCGCAGTCGGCGTTCCAATTCATCCCAAAGGTGTTCAATGGGGTTGAGGTCAGGGCTCTGTGCAGGCCAGTCAAGTTCTTCCGGAACCAATCTCGACAAACCATTTCTGTATGTACCTTTCTGTACGGTGCCACGTTGAAGGCCACTGAGCTCTTCAGTAAGGCCTTTCTACTGCCAATGTTTGTCTATGGAGATTGCATGTCTGTGTGCTCAATTTTATATACCTGTCAGCAACGGGTGTGGCTGAAATAGCTAAATGAACTAATTTGAAGGGGTGTCCACATAATTTTGTATATATAGTGTATCTCTATCTAACTTCTGTTATGTTACATTTCATTAAAACCTATCAGGTCCTACACATTCCCAAACTATGATTATCTCAGAGTTTTACAGTTTTACAGTCAGAATATTAGATTAGTTAACTTTGAACTCTGTACCCCCTGTACTCAGCCCTCCCCTCTTCTCCTGTGCCAGGTTCATTAAGTGGTTCATTAACTCCAGTAAAGTACAGTCCCACATAATCCATGCATGTTTTATTAGCATGTTTAAGAGTATGTTTTACATGTTGTTCTCAGCATAAATACAGTGTGCCAGCTGTGTGCAAAACAACATGTGTGTGTGTCTGTGCATGTGTGTGTGCCTGTGTGTATGTGTGTGTGTGTTTGTGTCTGTGCTGTGTGTGTGTGTGTGTGTCTGTGCGTGCGTGTGTGTGCAGGGGCGCCGCCAGGGATTTTGGGCCCCATGAAAATATATCACATTGGGCCCCACCACCACAGGCCACACCAACCCTGCACATTTGCTGTAACCACACACCTCCAGAACCCAATCGACCCATTCAAAGCCTTAAATAACTCTACCTTTGCAACTCTCTTGTAGTCCAATATTTACTGTACGATATTTACTGACAATGAGCTGTGAAAATATAACACTGTGCAGACATGCAACATTCTGCATACAGTGGAATTCACTATTTGATGCAAGACTGATACCCTCTATAAGAAATGTGCTAAAGGTTGTCTTTAATGGTCAAATTCTTGAATGGAAAATGCTCTTAACATGAATGACTTAAAATAAACTTAAAATAAATATAACTTCAATATACATGAACCTCTTCAATTAAAATAAATTAACTTTATCATCTATAGAATGATATAACAAACAAAATAATCAAATCAGCAGCAGATTTGTGAACTAAGTATACATACCAACTAGAAAATAAGCTGCTGGAGAAGTGGAACTGGAAAATGGAAAACAAAATGAAAATGAAAAGGCCTGATGTTGGTGCTACAGGAAAGGTCAAGGGGTCACCAAATCAATAGGTTTCTTCCACTTGGGGTCTTGATTGTGCACAACAACGTTTATGGTAATCCAGCCATTACGTGTAGACACATCTGGTTCTCAGCCTGTGGGCATCATGTGTGTAGTGATCCAATAGCCATCGTCATGCCATTTAACAGTTATCACTGGCCCTTGCTCAGCCTTACTCACCAAGAGCCCAGCGCCGAGCCTTCTTGCGAGCAAAGTCACTGATCAAGTCTAGCTAACTGACTTTCAATGGACAGCATGGCAAGACTGCAAAGCCTGTCCTGGGACATAGTGGACCTCAAATAGTTTTATATCAGTTTTAGCTTACTGAAAGCTCTCTCGTCACCAGCAACAGTCACAGGCAGTGTGCAAAATATACGTAAAGCAATGCACACTTATCCAAAAATGCTTTTTCAGCTGCATTTTACAAATTGCATTCAGGAGACAAAGAGGGGACAAGTTAGGGGGGAAGGTGGCAGCATATACAGTGTTCAGGTGTCTTACTTCATTTTGAAACTCAGGTGTAAGATCTCTGGAATACTTCATGATCAGTGGTTGGAACACAGAAGGGACTTTATCCTCACTAATCTTCCCAACTTTCAGAACATTAGAAAATGATTCTACAATTTTTGCAGTGGTGTGGAACCTAGTGTCCAAGTCACTTATGATGTTGTCTATAGCAGTAAAAAACACTGTTCCGAAACACCTTTTCTGCACTGTCCTGAGCTGTCTCCTCTTGAGAGGTCTCATCATGGAATCTCTTCCATTTCCTCTGGCGGCTGTGTTCCTTGCTAAATTGAGGTGCAACATCCATTTGGGGAGAAATCAGTGTTGCCTCAGACAGGAGAGACTCCCATCCATCTCTAAGAGCCTCTTCCTTTAAGGCTCTGATATTGGCTGCCTCTGTGTCAAGGGAGATTTTTCCTGACTGGAGAATCACATTCCTGTCCTCAATGTATTGCAGTACCTGCAATTATGCCAACTGACATGTCATTCAACACAATGCCGCTCACCTCCTTCTTCAGTTGGGAGTAGGGCTGGTTCAGGGTTATGGGGATGGGGAGACAGGGCTGGTTCAGGGGTATGGGGATGGGGAGACAGGGCTGGTTCAGGGGTATGGGGATGGGGAGACAGGGCTGGTTCAGGGGTATGGGGATGGGGAGACAGGGCTGCTTCAGGGGTATGGGGATGGGGAGACAGGGCTGGTTCAGGGGTATGGGGATGGGGAGACAGGGCTGGTTCAGGGGTATGGGGATGTGGAGACAGGGCTGGTTCAGGGGTATGGGGATGGGGAGACAGGGCTGGTTCAGGGGTATGGGGATGGGGAGACAGGGCTGGTTCAGGGGTATGGGGATGGGGAGACAGGGCTGGTTCAGGGGGATGGGGATGTGGAGACAGGGCTGGTTCAGGGGTATGGGGATGGGGAGACAGGGCTGGTTCAGGGGTATGGGGATGGGGAGACAGGGCTGGTTCAGGGGTATGGGGATGGGGAGACAGGGCTGGTTCAGGGGTATGGGGATGTGGAGACAGGGCTGGTTCAGGGGTATGGGGATGGGGAGACAGGGCTGGTTCAGGGGGATGGGGAGACAGGGCTGGTTCAGGGGTATGGGGATGGGGAGACAGGGCTGGTTCAGGGGGATGGGGAGACAGGGCTGGTTCAGGGGTATGGGGATGGGGAGACAGGGCTGGTTCAGGGGGATGGGGAGACAGGGCTGGTTCAGGGGTATGGGGATGGGGAGACAGGGCTGGTTCAGGGGTATGGGGATGTGGAGACAGGGCTGGTTCAGGGGTATGGGGATGGGGAGACAGGGCTGGTTCAGGGGGATGGGGAGACAGGGCTGGTTCAGGGGTATGGGGATGGGGAGACAGGGCTGGTTCAGGGGTATGGGGATGGGGAGACAGGGCTGGTTCAGGGGTATGGGGATGGGGAGACAGGGCTGGTTCAGGGGTATGGGGATGTGGAGACAGGGCTGGTTCAGGGGTATGGGGATGGGGAGACAGGGCTGGTTCAGGGGGATGGGGAGACAGGGCTGGTTCAGGGGTATGGGGATGGGGAGACAGGGCTGGTTCAGGGGGATGGGGAGACAGGGCTGGTTCAGGGGTATGGGGATGGGGAGACAGGGCTGGTTCAGGGGTATGGGGATGTGGAGACAGGGCTGGTTCAGGGGTATGGGGATGGGGAGACAGGGCTGGTTCAGGGGTATGGGGATGGGGAGACAGGGCTGGTTCAGGGGTATGGGGATGGGGAGACAGGGCTGGTTCAGGGGTATGGGGATGGGGAGACAGGGCTGGTTCAGGGGTATGGGGATGGGGAGACAGGGCTGGTTCAGGGGTATGGGGATGGGGAGACAGGGCTGGTTCAGGGGTATGGGGATGGGGAGACAGGGCTGGTTCAGGGGTATGGGGATGGGGAGACAGGGCTGGTTCAGGGGTATGGGGATGGGGAGACAGGGCTGAGCCTGAAGCGGCATCTGTTGGGCCTGGCACCAGGCAGTGGCAGGGACAACTGATTTAGTACGAATAGCTGGCTAAAGGTTTGCTGCATTGATTAAATGAAGGGCTAAAAGAGTGAAATGTAAACACTCAGAATTTTCTGTGAAGATATTAAGTAACTAATGTTAGGGGAGCAAAAGTAGCCGATTTCACTATGGACTAAGCTAACAGGTTAATTTCTAACACTCACGGACTACACCCACCTTCCTTTGTGAAAAATTGGGTGACATATCGTCGCCCTTTCTTTTCTCTCTTCTGTCTTTCTTTTAGTTTTTGTAAGCCAGATTTTTCTTTAGGAAGCTGAGACATGATGCTCCACCGGCACTCCTCACTCGCAATTCACTGCTAGCAAGTACCGTTTGCCCCTGGTTTGGGGGCAGGACCGAACCATTTCATGTAAATAGAGGGGGGTTAGGCAATACAGAGGCTCTGTAAATAAAATATTATATTAAGGATGATAGGTTAATAATTTTATATATATTTTTTTTTACCTAATGTTCTAATAATTTTTTATATAATTTTTTTTTAACCTAATGTTCTAATAATTTTTTAGGGCCCCTGTCAGTCACAGGCCCTTAGAATCGTCCTAATTTTCCCGGCGCCCCTGTGTGTTTGTGTGTGTTTGTGCTGTTTGTGCTGTTTGTGCTGTTTGTGTGTGTGTGTGTGTGTGTGTGTGTGTGTGTGTGTGTGTGTGTGTGTGTGTGTGTGTGTGTGTGTGTGTGTGTGTGTGTGTGTGTGTGTGTGTGTGTGTGTGTGTGCAAGGATATGTCAGGTTGGTGATCTCAGTGCGTCTGATCCTGCGTGTGTCAGATCCAGCGGGTGTAGGGATGTCATGGAGGTGCAGGTAACGAGACACCAGAGGACTCTGACCACAAGGCTTGAAACGGACATGCTGGAACTCTGGACCTGCTCCGATGTAGTGGGACTGGAACACACAACACATTACAACTAATACTAAACACACAACACATTACAACTAATACTAAACACACAACACATTACAACTAATACTAAACACACAACACATTACAACTAATACTAAACACACAACACATTACAACTAATACTAAACACACAACACATTACAACTAATACTAAACGCACAACACATTACAACTAATACTAAACACACAACACATTACAACTAATACTAAACACACAACACATTACAACTAATACTAAACACACAACACATTACAAGTACACATGATAACTACACACACACTTTGACACCTTTACCATTTTTACACTATGGTGCCGACCCAAACAGTACTGTTCTGGCTCAGATATTTTCTTTCCAGCGTTCCAGCAGGGTTCTGTCAACTACAGTGGATGCATAACCAGGCCAGCCTGGTGCAGATTAGCTTGACTTGGCTCGACCCAGCTCAGTAGAAATGGGTAATTGTGTTACTTCTCTCTGAATCAACGTAGTGTACCATATTGCTGTTTTACCTCTCTCTTGCGGTCCATCCTAGAGTCAGCATTGGCAATGCTTCCTCTCTTCTGCTTTTCTGTGCTGCTGAGACTTAGTCTCCTGGCGCTGGACACCAGCTCTTCAAACTCCATCTGCAGGTCTGACTTACACACACACACACACACACACACACACACACACACACACACACACACACACACACACACACACACACACACTAAGTGATTATTGCATAGTGTGGGTATGGTTAACACCAGAGTCATGATCAGGCTATAGGTGCAAAAGCACTGAGCACTGCAAAGTGGAAAACTTACCTCATTATCATGGGAATTGAATGAAACTTTTCTTCAACAATGTGCGTTTTGAAGAGGAAACTATTTATATATTGCTCCGTTTTTTCAATTAGACCATGGCATTGTTAAATATTTGTTTCTGATTAGATTGAAGGGCATTCTAGAGCGTGCATTATTTCCCTATAACGCACGGAATATCAGCACGGTAGAATTCAATGGCTATAGTTCATTCTTATGTTCCATGCTGCTTTTGGCAGCAAAAGTCGAATTGAAAACATTATCGGCATTGTTGAATTAGATTTTCATAATAGCAAGCTAGGACTGATGGTTTGGTTAGCTAAACTAGCAAGTCTGTTTGGTTACCAAGGCAACTACTGTAGCTATCTAGTAAACTTGCTTCCTACTTCAGTGGATATTGAAAACATTTCTACTGACAAATGAAAACATTTTGAGCGGCAAATGTGTTAAATTATAGCCATGGTACAGTATATAAGAGATAATCAACTCAGGGCTCTATGCGTTCGTGGAACACACCTTCCAAGTCATTTATTATTTTCCATAGAACACACAGCCTCTCGTTGATTATCCCTTACATAATCCGCTCCTTATAACGGACATCGTTGAAGAACATTTTCAGATTAAATCACACTTCAAGATTATAATGAGGTTTATGGTATTTTCTGCACTTCGCACCAAAATGTTGCCCTAAATCTATGGATCAGGTTGGCACTGGACTAACCTCACCTGCAGGCTATTGTGCACAGCACATATAAACCTGGGATATCAACCACTCAAAATTGGCCTTAGTGGGAGTGACCTACTGAGTAAAGTATTTGTCATATTTTAATTTAAGCGAATCACACGACTGCGAAGAGTAGCTCTGTGCTTGTGGTGTACAGGATAGGGTTAGGGGGAAGGCATCGTAGAAGATGATTGGTTGGTAGATTATGCCGATTAAGCCAATGTCTATGCGGCGGGAGTTTCTCCCGGCTTTCTGTATTGGCTAACGAAGGCCGAGTTTGATGCGTTGGTCCACCAGACTTTGGGTGAAAGTGTCTGGGAACGAGATTAGTACTGGACACATGATGTATGGCTGCACAGTGTGACAGGCCCTGTTCAAATCCCCATGTCGCCACTTCTAACCCCAACACTCACTACACTAGGGTCAAACAAACACACACGGTGTCCTGTATAGAGGAAACTTTATACCATACACAGACACATGGACGCAAGCACATACCCCCCCACAGACACTCACACACACATACCCACACACACCCACCCACACACACCTACTCTAACAGGTGGGCAGGCAGGAACTCAGATGTTAGCGTTTCCAGAGCTTGTTCAGTTCAATTGTGATCAGAGCCACAGATGAAGGAGAGATTTGTACCCCTAAACCCTTAAAAACACTGCCTGCCTGCCAGCTCTCTCTCTCCCTCTCATCCTCTGTCTCTCTTTCTGCCCGTCTCTCTCTTTCTGTTTGATCCCTCGATGTCTCTCTCCCTCTATAGTGTGTTTGTCAAAGCAAGGCAAGGCAGTGCTCTTCCATAGAGCAGACCTGATCCCCAGCAGCTGTTGCTGTATTAAGGTGGATCAGAGTTTTCCCCAGACACAGGCTGTGTCCTAAATACTATTCCACATGTGGTGCAATCCTTTTGACCAGAGCCTTATGGGCCCTGATCAAAAGTAGTGCACTATATAGGGAGTAGTGTTTAATTTGAGACATAACACCTGTTCACATTCTGCACCAGCCACTAACGAGACCCATTACAACACTACACAACTCCCTAACCATGACTTCACTCTAGGTTAGACCAGGCTATGTTACAACATGACTTCACTCCAGGTGAAGTAGCCTGGTAACATAGCCTGGTCTAACCTGGAGTGAAGTCATGGTGTAACATAGCCTGGTCTAACCTGGAGTGAAGTCATGGTGTAACATAGCCTGGTCTAACCTGGAGTGAAGTCATGGTGTAACATAGCCTGATCTAACCTGGGGTGAAGTCATGTTGTAACATAGCCTGGTCTAACCTGGGGTGAAGTCATGGTGTAACATAGCCTGGTCTAACCTGGAGTGAAGTCATGGTGTAACATAGCCTGGTCTAACCTGGAGTGAAGTCATGGTGTAACATAGCCTGGTCTAACCTGGGGTGAAGTAATGTTCTAACATAGCCTGGTCTAACCTGGGGTGAAGTCATATTCTAACATAGCCTGGTCTAACCTGGGGTGAAGTCATGGTGTAACAAAGCCTGGTCTAACCTGGGGTGAAGTCATGTTCTAACATAGCCTGGTCTAACCTGGAGTGAAGTCATGGTGTAACATAGCCTGGTCTAACATGGAGTGAAGTCATGGTGTAACATAGCCTGGTCTAACCTGGGGTGAAGTCATGTTCTTTCATAGCCTGGTCTAACCTGGGGTGAAGTCATGGTGTAACATAGCCTGGTCTAACCTGGAGTGAAGTCATGGTGTAACATAGCCTGGTCTAACCTGGGGTGAAGTCATGGTGTAACATAGCCTGGTCTAACCTGGAGTGAAGTCATGGTGTAACATAGCCTGGTCTAACCTGGAGTGAAGTCATGGTGTAACATAGCCTGGTCTAACCTGGAGTGAAGTCATGGTGTAACATAGCCTGGTCTAACCTGGAGTGAAGTCATGGTGTAACATAGCCTGGTCTAACCTGGGGTGAAGTCATGGTGTAACATAGCCTGGTCTAACCTGGAGTGAAGTCATGGTGTAACATAGCCTGGTCTAACCTGTGGTGAAGTCATGGTGTAACATAGCCTGGTCTAACCTGTGGTGAAGTCATGGTGTAACATAGCCTGGTCTAACCTGGAGTGAAGTCATGGTGTAACATAGCCTGGTCTAACCTGGGGTGAAGTCATGGTGTAACATAGCCTGGTCTAACCTGTGGTGAAGTCATGGTGTAACATAGCCTGGTCTAACCTGTGGTGAAGTCATGGTGTAACATAGCCTGGTCTAACCTGTGGTGAAGTCATGGTGTAACATAGCCTGGTCTAACCTGTGGTGAAGTCATGGTGTAACATAGCCTGGTCTAACCTGGAGTGAAGTCATGGTGTAACATAGCCTGGTCTAACCTGGGGTGAAGTCATGGTGTAACATAGCCTGGTCTAACCTGGAGTGAAGTCATGGTGTAACATAGCCTGGTCTAACCTGTGGTGAAGTCATGGTGTAACATAGCCTGGTCTAACCTGGAGTGAAGTCATGGTGTAACATAGCCTGGTCTAACCTGGGGTGAAGTCATGGTGTAACATAGCCTGGTCTAACCTGGAGTGAAGTCATGGTGTAACATAGCCTGGTCTAACCTGTGGTGAAGTCATGGTGTAACATAGCCTGGTCTAACCTGGAGTGAAGTCATGGTGTAACATAGCCTGGTCTAACCTGTGGTGAAGTCATGGTGTAACATAGCCTGGTCTAACCTGGAGGGAAGTCATGGTGTAACATAGCCTGGTCTAACCTGTGGTGAAGTCATGGTGTAACATAGCCTGGTCTAACCTGTGGTGAAGTCATGGTGTAACATAGCCTGGTCTAACCTGGAGTGAAGTCATGGTGTAACATAGCCTGGTCTAACCTGTGGTGAAGTCATGGTGTAACATAGCCTGGTCTAACCTGGAGTGAAGTCATGGTGTAACATAGCCTGGTCTAACCTGTGGTGAAGTCATGGTGTAACATAGCTTGGTCTAACCTGGAGGGAAGTCATGGTGTAACATAGCCTGGTCTAACCTGGAGGGAAGTCATGGTGTAACATAGCCTGGTCTAACCTGGAGGGAAGTCATGGTGTAACATAGCCTGGTCTAACCTGTGGTGAAGTTATGGTGTAACATAGCCTGGTCTAACCTGTGGTGAAGTCATGGTGTAACATAGCCTGGTCTAACCTGGAGTGAAGTCATGGTGTAACATAGCCTGGTCTAACCTGTGGTGAAGTCATGGTGTAACATAGCCTGGTCTAACCTGTGGTGAAGTCATGGTGTAACATAGCCTGGTCTAACCTGTGGTGATATCCAGAGTGACTGTAAAGAGGGGGAGTGGACAGGTCTGAGAAGTGACCAATAGGAACTCCAGGCAGCTCTCTCTCTCTCTCTCTCTCTCTCTCTCTCTCTCTCTCTCTCTCTCTCTCTCTCTCTCTCTCTCTCTCTCCCTCTCTCTCTCTCCCCTTCTCACATACCCTTTTCTCATCTATCTGTATGATCTCTTTCACACCTCACTAAGCCTTACCCTGAGACTGTCTGAGCTGGAGCTATCTGAGACTATCTGTAGGGTTCCTCTGACCCCTCCACCCTGACCTGAGCTGACACCTCCACCCTGACCTGAGCTGACACCTCCACCCTGACCTGAGCTGACACCTCCACCCTGACCTGAGCTGACACCTCCACCCTGACCTGAGCTGACCCCTCCACCCTGACCTGAGCTGACCCCTCCACCCTGAACTGAGCTGACACCTCCACCCTGACCTGAGCTGACACCTCCACCCTGACCTGAGCTGACACCTCCACCCTGACCTGAGCTGACACCTCCACCCTGACCTGAGCTGACCCCTCCACCCTGACCTGAGCTGACCCCTCCACCCTGACCTGAGCTGACCCCTCCACCCTGACCTGAGCTGACCCCTCCACCCTGACCTGAGCTGACCCCTCCACCCTGACCTGAGCTGTAAGTGACAACCTAGGCTGTGACTCTCTGTCACCTTTTACTGCTGCTGTGACAGTATGTGTTAGGACCCAGGAAGAGACGCTTTAAAGAGCTGGTTTACAGCGGGACAGTCTGAGTGTGTTTTCTGTGTCCTCTCCTTGACTGCTGTTCCAGATCAGACTGTTCTATTCCTCTTCACAGGATACTGTTGTTTCATGGTGAGTCATGTTACATCTTCAATCATCATCATCTTCCTTCAGTAACAGGATATGAGTAAAAGACATTTTGATTCTGCAACAACACATCTTCTTTGTATTCTTCACTGTAAGATGGTGTTTGATCTCTGATAGCTGATCCAGTGTTGTTGGAGACAGGTCTGCTTGTCTGGTAGTTACACATGCTGCGTGTGTGTGTGTTATTTATAGTGCAGGGCTAATGTTGTCGGCTCCATCCCTAGAGCTCCCCAATTACGGTGGAATTTAGAAAGCAAGAGCTAAACCCAAACAGTCTAAACCTGGGCTAAGAATAACTGACCTTAAATATCATCCATCCACACACAGAGTAAACCTGCTCATTTCACTACAAGACAGGACGAAGCAGGAACACACACACATACACACACACAGATACGCCTCCACCCAGGAATGCTTTTAAAGAGTGGTGCACTGGCAGTGTGTGTGTGTATGTGTGTGTGTGTGTGTGTGTGGAGGAAGATGTCAGCGTAGCCTAATAGTGGGAACTACTCTAACTAGTGGATGTAGCACTGTGTCAGCAGGAGAAGTGGTTCGCTGGAAACACCAATGGACAGAACCAACAGGAAAATCCTATTCTGATCCTGCCAATGAGGCATTCTGCACCCAGAACCCAATCTCACACAAGAGACTATAGAGGCATTACAACTAACCACTGGTGGCTGGCGGCACTTTAAATCGGAGGACGGGTTCATAGTGGTGGCTGGACCGGAACGAATGGAACGGTACCAAGCACATCAATATGTGGTTCCATATGTTTGCTGCCGCTCCATTCGTTCTATTACAGTGAATAGTAGGAGCCGCCCTCACCTGCCTCCACTGTAACTAACCTGCTGTTTAACCAACCTGTTGGTTGGACTGAGGTCCAGTCTGTGTTTGATGTGTATGGCTACGTCCCAAATAGCACCCTATTCTCTATAGTGCACTACTCTTCACCAGGGCCAATATAGGGCTCTGGTCAAAAGCAGTGCACTATATAGGGAATAGGGTGCCATTTGGAGCACAAGCTGCTGGACCTTGGGGTCTATGATTAGACAGTAACCAGTAAAAGTCAAGTGTTACCTGGAAGCTGTCACCAGTGATTTGTCCCCAAACCATAACTCTCCCCTGCAGACACCCCATCAGCCACAGTCCATAAACCCTGCTCCTACATTATAAGGAAAGATACAGCTAGAGAGACTGGACGCTCGTAACAACACTCACACTGATACTGCAGGTCTAGATAGTTTCACAAAGTACACAAAGTGTTCTATGCTTAGGAATCTGAGAATAAAATACATAACCTGTCCTGTAAATGTACCTTCATGTCTTCAGGAAATTGTGCTAAGGAAATACTTCTGGTCTAACTCACTATGGCTGTTTCTCCCAAATTGTACCCAATTCTCTATAAAGTGCACTACTTTTGACCAGAGCCCTATGGGGCCTATGAGCCCTGGTCAAAAGTAGTGAAATACATACAGAATAGGGTGCCATTTGGAACGTAAGTGCTCTTCTGAACCACGTACAGTAGTCTTCAGCTCTGAGTAAGAAGGCTATCCCTAACAACAGGCTGTATCTGGAGTTGACTTTAAGAGTGGAGGTTTGGCCCTCCAGAGCTCTGTTAGCGTGTTAGCTTGTTTCTGCAAACGTGTCCCATCCCAAGCACCTCAGCCCTCTCAGGCTCTATTGGCCGTTGCAGATTTAACAATGAGCTGAATCAATTAGCAGGAAAAGTGAGGTTTTAAAGACTGACCTCTGGGTTGGACGCAGCACATACCTCTGGTAGTTACTATACTCTACTCAATAACCTATCTACTATAAAACTGAAAGAGAGAGAGAGAGAGACGGAGAGAGCGAGAGAGCGAGAGAGAGAGGAGGATAAGGAGGGTGGGAGAGAAAATAAGTAAGATAAAGAAAGAGAGAGAGGTAGAGAAGTTAAAGAGGTGTACTCACGCAGGTCTGTCGTGCCTGCGGCCAGTCTACTTCCTGTGCTGTTCTGCTGTAAAGGCCAGCTGAGCTGAACAGAGCAGAGGCTGAGCAGAGACTGAACAGAGACGAGCACAGCTGAACAGAGACGGAAAAGAGCTGAGCAAAGCAGAGACCAAACAGAGCTGAGCAAAGCAGAGACCAAACAGAGCTGAGCAAAGCAGAGACCGGACAGAGCTGAGCAGAGCAGAGACCAAACAGAGCAGAGACCAAACAGAGCTGAGCAAAGCAGAGACCAAACAGAGCTGAGCAAAGCAGAGACCAAACAGAGCTGAGAAAAGCAGAGACCAAACAGAGCTGAGCAAAGCAGAGACCAAACAGAGCTGAGCAAAGCAGAGACCAAACAGAGCTGAGAAAAGCAGAGACCAAACAGAGCTGAGCAAAGCAGAGACAGGACAGAGCTGAGCAGAGCAGAGACCAAACAGAGCAGAGACCAAACAGAGCTGAGCAAAGCAGAGACCAAACAGAGCTGAGCAAAGCAGAGACCAAACAGAGCTGAGCAAAGCAGAGACCAAACAGAGCTGAGAAAAGCAGAGACCAAACAGAGCTGAGCAAAGCAGAGACCAAACAGAGCTGAGCAAAGCAGAGACCAAACAGAGCAGAGACCAAACAGAGCTGAGCAAAGCAGAGACCAAACAGAGCTGAGCAAAGCAGAGACCAAACAGAGCTGAGCAAAACAGAGACCAAACAGAGCAGAGACCAAACAGAGCTGAGCAAAGCAGACCAAACAGAGCTGAGCAAAGCAGAGACCAAACAGAGCTGAGCAGAGCAGAGACCAAACAGAGCTGAGCAGAGCAGAGACCAAACAGAGCTGAGCAGAGACGGAGCTGAGCAGAGCAGAGACCAAACAGAGCTGAGCAGAGCAGAGACCAAACAGAGCTGAGCAAAGCAGAGACCAAACAGAGCTGAGCAAAGACGGAGCTGAGCAGAGCAGAGACCAAACAGAACTGAGCTACCTGTACCCACACTACCTGTACCCACACTCACTGTACCCACAGTACCTGTACCCACACTACCTGTACCCACATTACCTGTACCCACACTACCTGTACACACACTACCTGTACCCACACTACTGTACACACACTACCTGTACCCACACTCCCTGTACCCACACTACTGTACACACACTACCTGTACACACACTACCTGTACCCACAGTACCTGTACCCACACTACTGTACACACACTACCTGTACACACACTACCTGTACCCACACTACCTGTACCCACACTACCTGTACCCACACGTCCTTGTACCCACACTACCTGTACCCACACTTCCTTGTACTCACACTACCTGTACCCACACTCCCTGTACCCACACTTCATTGTACCCACACTACCTGTACCCACACTACTGTACTCACACTACCTGTACCCACACTTCATTGTACCCACACTACCTGTACCCACACTTCCTTGTACTCACACTACCTGTACACACACTACCTGTACCCACACTACATTGTACTCACATTACCTGTACACACACTACCTGTACACACACTACATGTACACACTTAGACCACCTGCGGAGAAAATGGGCTATGTCATGACTGTGAGGGTAAAGACCCTGTCCTTAACCTCCAGAATGGTCTCTGGTTTAACCTCTAGGTAAAGACCCTGTCCTTAACCTCCAGTATGGTCTCTGGTATAACCTCTAGGTAAAGACCCTGTCCTTAACCTCCAGTATGGTCTCTGGTATAACCTCTGGGTAAAGACCCTGTCCTTAACCTCCAGTGTGGTCTCTGGTCTGGGTAAAAACATGACCTTAACCTGCGAACTGGGTCTCTAGTAAAACCACTGAAATAGTCTAATAGATGTACAGTGTGTTTTTCATCTATACACTGATTGACAATACATTTCACATGCTGTTGTGCAAATGGAATAGACAAAAGGTGGAAATTATAGGCAATTAGCAAGACACCCCCAATAAAGGAGTGGTTCTGCAGGTGGTGACCACAGACCACTTCTCAGTTCCTATGCTTCCTGGCTGATGTTTTGGTCACTTTTGAATGCTGGCGGTGCTTTCACTCTAGTGGTAGCATGAGACGGAGTCTACAACCCACACAAGTGGCTCAGGTAGTGCAGCTCATCCAGGATGGCACATCAATGCGAGCTGTGGCAAGAAGGTTTGCTGTGTCTGTCAGCGTAGTGTCCAGAGCATGGAGGCGCTACCAGGAGACAGGCCAGTACATCAGGAGACGTGGAGGAGGCCGTAGGAGGGCAACAACCCAGCAGCAGGACCGCTACCTCCGCCTTTGTGCAAGGAGGAGCACTGCCAGAGCCCTGCAAAATGACCTCCAGCAGGCCACAAATGTGCATGTGTCAGCATATGGTCTCACAAGGGGTCTGAGGATCTCATCTCGGTACCTAATGGCAGTCAGGCTACCTCTGGCGAGCACATGGAGGGCTGTGCGGCCCCCCAAAGAAATGCCACCCCACACCATGACTGACCCACCGCCAAACCGGTCATGCTGGAGGATGTTGCAGGCAGCAGAACGTTCTCCACGGCGTCTCCAGACTCTGTCACGTCTGTCTCATGTGCTCAGTGTGAACCTGCTTTCATCTGTGAAGAGCACAGGGCGCCAGTGGCATATTTGCCAATCTTGGTGTTATCTGGCAAATGCCAAACGTCCTGCACGGTGTTGGGCTGTAAGCACAACCCCCACCTGTGGACGTCGGGCCCTCATACCACCCTCATGGAGTCTGTTTCTGACCGTTTGAGCAGACACGTGCACATTTGTGGCCTGCTGGAGGTCATTTTGCAGGGCTCTGGCAGTGCTCCTCCTTGCACAAAGGCGGAGGTAGCGGTCCTGCTGCTGGGTTGTTGCCCTCCTACGGCCTCCTCCACGTCTCCTGATGTACTGGCCTGTCTCCTGGTAGCGCCTCCATGCTCTGGACACTACGCTGACAGACACAGCAAACCTTCTTGCCACAGCTCGCATTGATGTGCCATCCTGGATGAGCTGCACTACCTGAGCCACTTGTGTGGGTTGTAGACTCCGTCTCATGCTACCACTAGAGTGAAAGCACCGCCAGCATTCAAAAGTGACCAAAACATCAGCCAGAAGGCATAGGAACTGAGAAGTGGTCTGTGGTCACCACCTGCAGAACCACTCCTTTATTGGGGGTGTCTTGCTAATTGCCTATAATTTCCACCTTTTGTCTATTCCATTTGCACAACAGCATGTGAAATGTATTGTCAATCAGTGTTGCTTCCTAAGTGGACAGTTTGATTTCACAGAAGTGTGATTGACTTGGAGTTACATTGTGTTGTTTAAGTGTTCCCTTTATTTTTTTGAGCAGTGTATATATATATATACAGTGTGTTTTTAATCTATATATATATACAGTGTGCTTTTCATCTATATATACATACAGTGTGTTTTTCATCTATATATATATACAGTGTGTTTTTCATCTATATATATATACAGTGTGTTTTTCATCTATATATATATATACAGTGTGTTTTTCATCTATATATATATACAGTGTGTTTTTCATCTATATATACATACAGTGTGTTTTTCATCTATATACATATACAGTGTGTTTTTCATTTATATATATACAGTGTGTTTTTCATCTATATATATATATACAGTGCATTCAGAAAGTATTCAGATCTCTTCCCTTTTTCCACATTTAGTTACGTTACAGCCTTATTCTAAAGTGGATTAAATCATTGTTTTCCCTCATCAACCTACAAACAATATCCAATAATGACAAAGCGAAAAACAGGTTTTATAAATGTTTGCATATTTATAATAAAAAAAACTTGGAGTCCACCTGTGGTAAATTCAATTGATTGATTGGACATGATTTGGAAAGGGACACACCTGTCTGTCTATATAAGGTCCCACAGTTGACAATGCATGTCAGAGCAAAAACCAAGCCATGAGGTCGAAGGAATTTTCCGTAGAGCTCCGAGACAGAAATGTGTCGAGGTACAGATCCCAGAAGTTCCCCCCCAACAACACAGTGGCCTCCATCATTCTAAAATGGAAGAAGTTTGGAAACACCAAGACTCTTCCTACAGCTGGCCGCCTGGCCAAACTGATCAATCGGGGGAGAAGGGCCTCTGTCAGGGAGATAGTCACTCTGACAGAGCTCCAGACTTCCTCTGTGGAGATGGGAGAACCTTCCAGAATGACAACCATCTCTGCAGCACTCCACCAATCAGGCCTGTATGGTAGAGTGGCCAGACAGAAGCCACTCCTCAGGCACATGACAGTCTGCTTGGAGTTTGCCAAAAGGCACCTAAAGGACTCTCAGACCATGAAAAACAAGATTCTCTGGTCTGATGAAACCAAGATTGAACTCTTTGGCCTGAATGCCAAGCGTCACGTCTGGCGGAATCCTGGCACCATCCCTACGGCGAAGCATGGTGGTGGCAGCATCATGCTGTGGGGATGTTTTTCAGCGGCAGGGACTGAGAGACTAGTCAGGATCGAGGGAAAGATGAACAGTGAAAAGTACAAAGAGATCCTTGATGAAAACCTGCTCTAGAGCGCTCAGGACCTCAGACTGGGGCAAAGGTTCACATACAACCCTAAGCACACAGCCAAGACAACGCAGGAGTAGCTTCGGGACAAGTCTCTGAATGTCCTTGAGTGGCCCAGCCAGAGCCCGGACTTGAACCCAATCAAACATCTCTGGAGAGACCTGAAAATAGCTGTGCAGCAACACTCCCCATCCAACCTGACAGAGCTTGAGAGTATCTGCAGAGAAGAATGGGAGAAACTCCCCAAATACAGGTGTGCCAAGCTTGTAGCGTCATACCCAAGAAGACTCGAAGCTGTAATCGCTGCCAAAGATGCTTCAACAAAGTATTGAGTAAAGGGTCTGAATACTTATGTAAATGTGATATATACATTTTCATTATGGGGTATTGTGTGTAGATTGATGAGGGATTTTATTTAGTCCATTTTATAATAAGGCTGTAACATAACAACATGTGGAAAAGTCAAGGGGTCAAAATAGTTTCTGAATGCACTGTAAGCCTAGTGGATTAACTCCACTGTACTGCTTAGACACCTGCTCCTTCCTCGGTGCTCGGAGCGTGCTGCTTAGACACCTGCTCCTTCCTTGGAGCTCGGAGCGTGCTGCTTAGACACCTGCTCCTTCCTTGGAGCTCGGAGCGTGCTGCTTAGACATCTGCTCCTTCCTTGGAGCTCGGAGCGTGCTGCTTAGACACCTGCTCCTTCCTTGGAGCTCGGAGCGTGCTGCTTAGACATCTGCTCCTTCCTTGGAGCTCGGAGCGTGCTGCTTAGACATCTGCTCCTTCCTTGGTGCTCGGAGCGTGCTGCTTAGACATCTGCTCCTTCCTTGGTGCTCGGAGCGTGCTGCTTAGACATCTGCTCCTTCCTTGGTGCTCGGAGCGTGCTGCTTAGACATCTGCTCCTTCCTTGGAGCTCGGAGCGTGCTGCTTAGACATCTACTCCTTCCTCTGCACTCACACTTTTTTTTTTTTACTATTGCCAAGCACTGGGCTCAAACTTGTGATGCTCGGAGCTGGAGTGCGTTACTTAGACCACAACGCCACCACAGTTCACAATGCCCTAGCAAGCAGCGCGCACTGAGGAAGGAGCAGGTGTCTAAGCAGCGGGCTCTGAGCACCGAGGAAGGAGCAGGTGTCTAAGCAGCGCGCTCCGAGGAAGGAGCAGGTGTCTAAGCAGCGGGCACTGAGGAAGGAGCAGGTGTCTAAGCAGCGGGCTCTGAGCACTGAGGAAGGAGCAGGTGTCTAAGCAGCGGGCTCTGAGCACCGAGGAAGGAGCAGGTGTCTAAGCAGCGCGCACTGAGGAAGGAGCAGGTGTCTAAGCAGCGGGCTCTGAGCACTGAGGAAGGAGCAGGTGTCTAAGCAGTGGGCTCTGAGCACCGAGGAAGGAGCAGGTGTCTAAGCAGCGCGCACTGAGGAAGGAGCAGGTGTCTAAGCAGCGGGCACCGAGGAAGGAGCAGGTGTCTAAGCAGCGCGCACCGAGGAAGGAGCAGGTGTCTAAGCAGCGCGCACCGAGGAAGGAGCAGGTGTCTAAGCAGCGCGCACCGAGGAAGGAGCAGGTGTCTAAGCAGCATGCACTGAGGAAGGAGCAGGTGTCTAAGCAGCGCACTCCGAGGAAGGAGCAGGTGTCTAAGCAGCGAGCACCGAGGAAGGAGCAGGTGTCTAAGCAGCGCGCACCGAGGAAGGAGCAGGTGTCTAAGCAGCGCGCACCGAGGAAGGAGCAGGTGTCTAAGCAGCGCGCACCGAGGAAGGAGCAGGTGTCTAAGCAGCGCGCACCGAGGAAGGAGCAGGTGTCTAAGCAGCGCGCACCGAGGAAGGAGCAGGTGTCTAAGCAGCGCGCACCGAGGAAGGAGCAGGTGTCTAAGCAGCGCGCACCGAGGAAGGAGCAGGTGTCTAAGCAGCGAGCACCGAGGAAGGAGCAGGTGTCTAAGCAGCGAGCACCGAGGAAGGAGCAGGTGTCTAAGCAGCGCGCACCGAGGAAGGAGCAGGTGTCTAAGCAGCGCGCACCGAGGAAGGAGCAGGTGTCTAAGCAGCGCGCACCGAGGAAGGAGCAGGTGTCTAAGCAGCGCGCACCGAGGAAGGAGTAGATGTCCAAGCAGCGCGCTCCGAGGAAGGAGCAGGTGTCTGGTTGTATACACAATGGTGATATATGGTGCTGTGTGTTTACAGTAGCCTACATCATTATTGGCTTTAAAGCTGTCAAGGCATCTTGTGATGCGCTTTGTGAACATGTGGATCACTTTTTATTGCAAACAATAACAACATGGTTTCAATGCCACATAAATATTAAAAACCTTGGCCATAAAAGATTACTAGAGCAGAAAACATTGAAATATCACAACCACGCACGCACGCACGCACGCACGCACGCACGCACGCACGCACGCACGCACACACACCACAACCACTCGCTGGGTCCTGACTGACACCTAATCAATGAGATGTTTATGACCACCAGTTGAGTTCAGCAGATGAGAGGGAGGCATAAACTCCTCAGCATTCTCCCTCTCGCCACGAGAGCCCTCGTTATGAGGGACCATATAAATTCTCTGAAGTGTCCAGTCCTAGGAGAGGCCAGGTTTGTGAGGCGATAAATTCTGGGCTTTAATAACAAACATGGAAAGTGAAAGAGTGCTTTACCCCGGAGGGAGATGAGTACCTGAGAGAGGTCATGCCTTCTGGTTCTGTCTGCCCCAATAGAAGGCTGCCAGCGTGTGAATTTATCAAGGGCTTTGATCTTTAGGTCTGGCGGTGGATGAATCCCTTATTCTCTAACGATGGCTCAAAGCTACTAAAGACACCCAGTGAATGATTGCGACGTGTACAATAACAGGGGAAAGGTTGGTCTTTGGATGTTTATAATTTTGTGTAATAATCTCATAACGCTCTTTAATTCAAGGTACGGTTTTCTAACTAACTTTAAAGTGACACAGGAGTTGATATTTGAAACCATGCTAAAGCGTTTAAGTGAGGGGGCATTTGGTGGGAAAGGAGGAGAGAGATGCTGCGCTGGTCGTTGAAAGAGCATGCTAATGTAAGAATGACTTTCCAGGAGCAGACCAGGAGAAAATCAGCTATTTCTTCATGTTTATAGCTCCCTCTCAGGATGACTGGCCGACTGACAGACAAAAACAGAGAGATAGAGAGAGAAAGCGAGATACAGAGAGAGATACAGAGAGAGATACAGAGAAAGAGGCAGAAAGAGAGTAAAACAGAGAAAGAGAGAGAGAAAGAAATTGAGAAAAATAGAGATACAGCATGAGAGAGACGGAGAGAGAGAGAGAGGAGAGAGAGAGAGAGAGAGAGAGAGAGAGAGAGAGAGAGAGAGACGGAGAGAGAGAGAGAGACAGAGAGAGAGAGAGAGAGAGAGACGGAGAGAGAGAGAGAGACAGAGAGAGAGAGAGAGAGAGAGAGAGAGAGAGAGAGAGAGAGAGAGAGAGACAGAGAGGGAGAGAGAGAGACAGAGAGAGAGAGAGAGAGAGAGAGAGAGAGAGAGACAGAGAGGGAGAGAGAGAGACAGAGAGAGAGAGAGAGAGAGAGAGAGAGACGGAGAGAGAGAGAGAGAGAGAGAGAGAGAGAGAGAGAGAGAGACGGAGAGAGAGAGAGAGAGAGACGGAGAGAGAGAGATGGAGAGAGAGAGAGAGAGAGAGAGAGAGAGAGAGAGAGAGAGAGAGAGAGAGAGAGAGAGAGAGAGAGAGAGAGAGAGGGAGAGAGAGAGAGAGAGAGAGAGAGAGAGAGAGAGAGAGAGAGTAAAACAGAGAGAGAAACAGAGTGGAACAGAAAGGGGGAGTTTTGGGGCGAGGGTTGGTGATGAACGGGGGTACTCTCGCTCTCTCCCTCTCTGTCTCCCTCTCTCTCCACCAGTGACAGCTGAGTGGCTGGGAGCTAATTGCTGTTGCGTGAGGTCAGAGAGACATTTATCTGACTGAGCTAGCCTTCCCTGCTAGCCCACAACAGACAGACAGACGGACAGGGAGGATGTTGCACAGCTCACACTACAGAGAGGAGAGCCTGGCTGCTAAAGCACTGACTAACTGAGAAGTCCCAGGGACATGCACACACATACATACACTCTTTCTCTCTCTCTCACACACACACACACCTACACACACACAGGTTATAAGTGATCAGAAGCAGTGGGATCACAGGAACTCTAAAGCTTCTAAGGAAGAGGAATACCACTAACTGTTTCATCTCTGAACGCTCCATACTAATGTAAGTTTTTATTCCAACTTTATTCAACTCTTCTCTATTCGTTCTCTTTATATTTATTTACATTTTATTGAACCAGTCAATTCAGTTAAGAACTGCTCTGCAGTAAGAAAACTTTTAGGAAATGTATTAGGAAATGAATTAAGAGTTGTTGGATTATTTGTGATTTAGTGAATTGATGAGTGAATGTGTGTATAGGAGCTCAGGGTTTGGTGAGGCTTCTGTTTATCTGTTGAGACTGACTGAAAGTCTATAGACGTGTTGCAGACAGATACAGATATTACAGATAGAGGTTTAGAGATATATATAGAAATATAGAGATAGCAGCTCTAGGATATTTCCATCTATCCACACACAGCTAAAGGAGACTTCATTTCACTTCCCTTTTTTGACTTTATTCAGGAACTTGAACTCGCATCTTGAGCTGGCATCTTTTGAGAATCACATCTTGAGCATGCACAGCTTCCATTTCCATTTCCAGACAACTCTGTCTGAGACAAATGACAACAACAAGATCGCAGAGACCGATAGAGCCATTGACAACAGAATCTATGAAATCGGACATATCACAATCAGTGTTGTTGCTAATTGAATAGGTTTTGAAAGCACAGATCAGTAAGGTACAGTACAGTAGGCAGAAGACTGGTCTGGGGACAGTTTGGTAAACCACTACACACTGGGATTAAGAGGGACCGGCTACTAGAGCAAGGTTACAAACCTAAAGCAGATGTCCAGTGTTACATTCAGCACTGCAGCTCAACTCCTCACTTTAACACTCAACACTGTCTGGGAATCAGACTATCCAAGTGGGAGTGAGTAGTAGTATACTGTAGATCCACATCCACTGGACTGCTGTCTAAATTACAGGCTGTAGAAATTGCAGACATCTAACACACACACAAACATCCTTCTCTTCCACAGCTCTGGCCTCCACAGAACCCCTGAAACATCCGGAAACATCCGGAAACAGACAAGACAATGTCTGCTGTTGGACGACGGTCTCCTCTGCCGGGATCACACAGCCGACACACACAGTGAGGATTACACTGAGACAGACAGACGGACATCAACATAAAGACTGGCCTCATTCATACAGAGAGACAGTGAGACAGACGGACATCAACATAAAGACTGGCCTCATTCATACAGAGAGACAGTGAGACTGACGGACATCAACCTACAGCCTTGTGTCCTTACAACAGAGAGACAGACAACAACTCCAAACAGAGAGAGACATCACACTAGTGCCTGGTCACTCTGCAACCCTCCTACCCTCCACCCACTCCACCTCCCACCAGCTGGCCTCAGCGCCCCAGCCAGGGGTTACAGGTCACAGGTTAGGGGGACCAGCCCATCCAGGCTCCTAGTGAACAGCGCTAGGAGGGCTCTGTCTGGCACTCTGTTCTGTTCTGTCTGCCGGAGCAGACAGCAGTATTTCAGCATGTTGTCCGTGGCGCCCCACAGCAGTGCATTATAATGCCCAGATGGATGCCACTGCCATGCAACCTGCCTAACTTGCTGTCGGGACTGTACCTTCACCTCATCTTCCTGCTGGGCAGCGTGTGTGTGGCCTGCAGCAACTGCACACCCGAGCAGCTGGCCGCCATCATGAACTGCTCCAAGCACGAGCACCACGCACGGAACTACGACTACATGGAAGGGGGAGATGTACGCATACGACAGCTGTTCAGCCGGACGCAGTGGTTCCTTACCGTCGACGACTACGGCAACATCAACGGGACACAAGACCCCACCAACTGTTACAGTAAGACCAGTGTTTCCCCTATATACATTAAATCGTGCCCGCTGCTGTTAAATCGTGGCCTCCGCTGCTAAATCGTGCCCGACGCTGCTAAATCGTGGCTTCCGCTGTTAAATCGCTGCTAAATCGGGGCCGCCGTGTGCCCGCCGCTGCTAAATCAGGGCCGCCATGGGTAAATCTGCACCGCCGCTGCTAAACCGTGGCCTCTGCTGCTAAATCGTTGCCGTCGTTGGTAAATCGTGGCCGCCGCTGCTAAATCGTTGCCGCCTCTGCTAAATCGTTGCCGCCGCTGCTAAATAGTGGCCGCCGCTGCTAAATCGTTGCCGCCTCTGCTAAATCGTGCCCGTCACTGCTAAATCGGGGCCGCCGCTGCTAAATCGGGGCCGCCGCTGTTAAATCGTGCCCGACACTGCTAAATCGTGCCCGACACTGCTAAATCGTGCCCGTCACTGCTAAATCGTGCCCGTCACTGCTAAATCGTGCCCGACACTGCTAAATCGTGCCCGACACTGCTAAATCGTGCCCGTCACTGTTAAATCGTGCCCGCCGCTGTTAAATCGTGCCCGACACTGCTAAATCAGGGCCGTCACTGTTAAATCGTGCCCGCCGCTGTTAAATCGTGCCCGACACTGCTAAATCGTGGCCTCCGCTGCTAAATCGTGCCCGCCGCTGCTAAATCGTGCCCGCCGCTGCTAAATCGTGCCCGACACTGCTAAATCGTGGCCTCCGCTGCTAAATCGTGCCCGCCGCTGTTAAATCGTGCCCGACACTGCTAAATCGTGGCCTCCGCTGCTAAATCGTGGCCTCCGCTGCTAAATCGTGCCCGCCGCTGCTAAATCGGGGCCGGCGTTGGTAAATCTTGGCCGCCGCTGCTAAATCATTGCCGCCGCTGCTAAATAGTGGCTGCCGCTGTTAAATCGTAGCCGCCGCTGAGTGAGACTGATCTATATACTGTATATATATCTATAAAACGCCACCAACTGTTACAGTGAGACTGATCTATATACTGTATATATATCTATAAAACGCCACCAACTGTTACAGTGAGACTGATCTATATACTGTATATATATCTATAAAACGCCACCAACTGTTACAGTGAGACTGATCTATATACTGTATATATATCTATAAAACGCCACCAACTGTTACAGTGAGACTGATCTATATACTGTATATATATCTATAAAACGCCACCAACTGTTACAGTGAGACTGATCTATATACTGTATATATATCTATAAAACGCCACCAACTGTTACAGTGAGACTGATCTATATACTGTATATATATATCTATAAGACCCCACCAACTGTGACAGTAAGACTGATCTATATACTGTGTATATATATATAAGACCCCACCAACTGTTACAGTAAGACTGATCTATATACTGTATATCTATCTATAAGACCCCACCAATTGTTACAGTGAGACTGATCTATACACTGTATAGGGCAGCAGGTAGCCTAGCAGGTTAGAGCAGGTGTGTCCGGGCACTCGAGGGGGAACGAACTCAATATACTTTAAAATGACTAAAACCAAATCAAAACTGAGTATAAATGATAATGGACCTACAATCATACAGTTTCTTGACTCTGTCCAGCTCGCTAATAATCCCAGAAATGAAAGCTAGACAGTCCGGGAGCATTGAAAATTCCCAAAACGATGGATAGAAAACTATTTTTAACGGAGCGAAAATATAGCCAATTTTTGGTGTGGCCCCTGGACCTCGACCAAATAGGGGCTCCTGGAACAAAATTAGTTTGACACCGCTGGGTTAGAGCATTGAGCCAGTAACCGACAGGTCCCTAGTTCGAATCCCTGAACCGACAAGGTGAAAATCTGTTGATGTACCCTTGAGCAATGCACTTAGCCCTAATTAACCCTTAACTCGCCAACTGTTACAGTAAGAATTATCTATCTAGTGTATATCTATATCTATAAGACCCGCCAAATGTTACAGTAATGTTACAGATCCAAATGTTATATTATATGTTTAATACCCCATTAATTGCTACAGTAAGGCTGGTTTTATTATCCACATCTTAACATCTACAGTATGTGTTGTCTTAGGACTCATCACTTCAATGGAATTCAATCAAACAAACTCATATTGCGCAGGTCGTAGTTTGTAAACAAAGATAGATACCGCGTAAACTGGTGGGGCAGGTTTGATTGAATTCCAGTCTGTGTTGTAGGATTCATCTCTTACTAACAGGTGGCTCTGAGTAGACTCTCAGCAACAGTAGATGTAGAGAGGGTGACTTATACATTCTACTCACTGTATATTTATGGGCTGCTTTAGACTCTCAGAGATGTCTAAACATTTTTACGGCTGATGTGTTACTGCTAATAACAATATGGTTGAGCAATGTCCACGTTGCTGAGATCTTAGTCACTCATGTCTAGTCAGAGATGGAGAGAGAGAGAGAGACAGAGAGAGAGAGAGAGAGAGAGAGAGCAATAGAGAGGGGGAAAGAAAGTGAAGAAAGAAACAGAGAGCAGAAAAACAGGGAGAGCAGAAAAACAGAGAGAGAGAAACCAAAAAACAAACAGAGGGAGAAAAACCAAGAAGCGGAGAGACAGAAAGCTCAGCTGGCAGATTCCTCTGTGTCTATGTGAGTTATCTCCCAGTCTGTTGAGTGAGTAATAAGGATGTTGGAACACGGTCATATAGCAGCTAGCTCTCTCCCCTCTGGGACTCCCTGGAGCAGCCTGATGTTATTGTCCAATGTTCCCTCTGCAGTGTAATCACACTGGTAATGGGTCATGTGTCTCTGTTAGGGCAGCCAAAGTGACAGAGGTAAAGTGAAGCAGGTGTGGGCTCTGGCCAAGCAAACCATAACACCATGTAAACACAGCCACTAATGAAGTAAACCAAGGGGCTGGGAGTTGGGGCTGGGGATGCAGACGCTCAAGACAAATGAACTGGCATGAAGCACGCACGCACCCACGCACATATTAAACACCTCAGTGAAGTGGCCCAAGCTGACCTAGTCTATCCACAGAGATACGGAGTTAGTGTGTGTGAGTGTGACATCAAAACAATCACTCTATAGGTTTCAATCGTGTCTGTCTGTCTCTTCACTCTCCGCCCGCCCGCCTGTCTGTCTGTCTGTCTGTCTGCCTGTCTGCTCACCTGCCCGTCTGCCTGCCTCCCTCCCTGCCTGTCTGTCTATCTGTCTGTGTGTCAGTGGAATGCTGGCGTGACCAGGGTAGCCTGTCTACCTGTCTGTCTGCTCACACGCCCACCTGTCTATCTATCTATCTGTCTGTCTGCCTGCTCACCTGTCCATATGCCTGTCTATCTGGCTGTGGAATGTTGGCGTGACCAGGGTAGCCTGTATACCTGGCTGTGGAATGTTGGCGTGACCAGGATAGCCTGTCTATCTGGCTGTGGAATGTTGGTGTGACCAGGGTATCCTGTCTACCTGGCTGTGGAATGTTGGTGTGACCAGGGTATCCTGTCTACCTGGCTGTGGAATGTTGGTGTTACCAGGGTAGCCTGTCTATCTGGCTGTGGAATGTTGGCGTGACCAGGGTAGCCTGTCTATCTGGCTGTGGAATGTTGGCGTGACCAGGTTAGCCTGTCTACCTGTCTGTGGAATGTTGGTGTGACCAGGCTAGCCTGTCTATCTGGCTGTGGAATGTTGGTGACCAGGGTAGCATTTCTATCTGGCTGTGGAATGTTGACGTGACCAGGGTAGCCTGTCTACCTGGCTGTGGAATGTTGGTGACCAGGGTAGCCTGTCTACCTGTCTATCTGGCTGTGGAATGTTGGTGTGACCAGGGTAGCCTGTCTACCTGTCTATCTGGCTGTGGAATGTTGGTGTGACCAGGGTAGCCTGTCTATCTGGCTGTGAAATGTTGGCGTGACCAGGGTAGCCTGTCTATCTGGCTGTGGAATGTTGGCGTGACCAGGGTAGCCTGGGTCTCTGGTGAGGAGGGGGAAGATGGGTCTTGCGAAACAAAAACTGGCCTTGAAAAGCAGAGAAATGGATCCACCCAGATGTGTCTGACAATAGCAAGCAGGGAGACATGCAGGCACGCACACACGCACACACGCACGCACGTACACACACGCACACACACACACACACACACACACACACACACACACACACACACACACACACACACACACACACACACACACACACACACACACACACACACACACACACACACACAGGCAGACAGGCCTTTGAAGAGCCCATGAATACAGCTAATAAATCTTTGATTCATATTGCTCTGTTCCTCTCTGGCCTGGGCTAGGCTGGGCTGGGGTGAGGTGGGGAGGGCTGGGCTGGGCCGAGGTGAAGTGAGGTGGGCAGGGCAGGGCCGAGGTGAAGTGAGTAGGGCTTGGGGGACTAACCAGCCTTGAACACAACCGCTGCACAGACAGACAGACAGACAGACAGACAGACAGACAGACAGACAGACAGACAGACAGACAGACAGACAGACAGACAGACAGACAGACAGACAGACAGACAGACAGACAGACAGACAGACAGACAGACAGACAGACAGACAGACAGACAGGCAGGCAGGCAGGCAGGCAGGCAGGCAGGCAGACAGGCGGACACAAACATGACAAAGTGGGGAAAGAGTAACTGTTGGTCACAACAATTTGTTCTCACCGACCTGAACTATATTTTTCGTTAAGAGCATCTCTGAGCACAGACGACAATCTAAGACTTTACTCATACAGTGAACAAGTTCAGCGATGGATTATGAAGTGAACTCTGACAGTCTTTCAAACTAGTGTCTGAGACTTGTGATGGAACTTGATGTACTCCAATGGCTGACAGGAAGTCATTTAGATACATACATTTATGTGCTATTTGTGCTGACTAGAGCAGACTAAATCATCCAGTTTCTCTTGTTTTCTAGTCAGTCTTTCTAACCCTTTATGCTAAAACAAGAGAGTACCCCAACAATGAGATACTGTTACAGGAACAGGCATAGGATCTGTTTCTCAGGGTGGACAGTGTTAAGAGGCTGTTACAGGAACAGGCATAGGATCTGTTTCTCAGGGTGGACAGTGTTAAGAGGCTGTTACAGGAACAGGCATAGGATCTGTTTCTCAGGGTGGACAGTGTTAAGAGGCTGTTACAGGAACAGGCATAGGATCTGTTTCTCAGGGTATTCTGCTCAATGTCCTGTCCACTGTGTTAGTCCAACCTGACAACCAAAACAAACACAGGTAACATACTGTACTGTATGAGCTAACAGGCCTATAGTATAGTATATTACACCGGACGAGATAAAAGTCGGTGCCTGAATACCCATATTTGCGTTCTAAATAGTAGGCATTTTGGGTATGTTTTATAATACGTGACATTTCGTAAAATAATAAGAATATGCTTTAAATGCCAGGATGTCTTACTCATTTCCGCTTTTCATCTAGTAGAATACTCTGCACGCTATTGAAGAAGAGAATGGTCTTTCCAGACTCATGGCTTTCACAACAGCTGATAATCAGCTGAGGGGACGTGCTGTACCAAAATCAAAATTTCCTTTCGTAGGATAGCTGGAGGCAAAGTCATTAATATTCATGAGTTACGTCGGGCGCTTGGTTGAGCCTTTTTGGGTGTGTGACATCACACAGATGCACTGAAAAGGCGTGCTCGCTGGGATGATCAGTGAGCACCGACTTCCAGCTACATACCAATTATTCATAAAGCAAGTCCACAAATTATTATTTTAAAAATGTATACAAACTGTCTGTTGCTTGATATGAGCAAGTCAACCCAAATGTTCCAAAGAATAGGAAATCGACAATTAGCTGGCGAGTAGTGGCTACTGCCTGGCCAGTGAGCTAGCTACATTTCAGTCAGTAGCTATCCTTCTAAATGCGATGGTCACTGGATAAACTATACAGCTATGAGTTTGACATATTTTGTTGAAAACAAACTAGCATCCAGTTGTTGTTGCCCATAGTAGAATCATATCTCACCAGCTGGCCCCTGAATCCCGTGTCTATGTGGCCATGCATAAACTTCCGAGTCTAGATGTAGTTCAGCTAACGTTAGCTAGCTACCTAGCATTGCTAGCTGAACTGTTTCATAAAAAAACAGCTGAGGTGACTCAAACCCTGTAGCTAGCGAACAAGCATTCCTCTGCGACAATGTTACTGCGGTGCAGGAATATTAGATATGTATTTGAATTGTAAGATAACTGTCATTAAAGTTGGTGGTTACTACTGGTTTTAGATCCGAGGTGAGAGAAATTGCCCGCCAGTGTTTTGCGTTTTGGTTAGGACTAGGAGTGATGTCACGCAACCAAGAAGGCTCAACCACTCACCAGACGGATAATAATGACATTTTTGCCTTTTGCTATCCTACATTTTAAGTACCAAAATGAAACAATGGCAGGAATCAACACAATTGTGCATGAGATGACGCATTCTCAGTAGGATGAGCCTAGTATGCTGATATTTGTTGCTTACTGCATTAGGTTTTTATTAAACAGTATGTTCTAAATAGTAAACTCAGCAAAAAAAGAAGGACCCTGTCTTTCAAAGATAATTCGTAAAAATCCAAATAACTTCACAGATCTTCATTGTAAAGGGTTTAAACACTTTTTCCCATGCTTGTTCAATGAACCATAAATAATTAATGAACATGCACCTGTGGAACGGTCGTTAAGACACTAACAGCTTACAGACGGTAGGCAATTAAGGTCACAGCAATACATACTTAGGACACTAAAGAGGCCTTTCTACTGACTCTGAAAAACAACAAAAGAAAGATGCCCAGGGTCCCTGCTCATCTGCGTGAACGTGCCTTAGGCATGCTGCAAGGAGGCATGAGGACTGCAGATGTGGCCGTACTGTGAGACGCCTAAGACAGCGCTACAGGGAGACAGGACGGAGAGCTGATCGTCCTCGCAGTGGCAGACCACGTGTAACAACACCTGCACAGGATCGTACAGCCGAACATCACACCTACGGGACAGGTACAGGATGGAAACAACAACTGCCCTAGTTACACCAGGAACACACAATCCCTCCATCAGTGCTCAGACTGTCCGCAATAAGCTGAGAGAGGCTGGACTGAGAGCTTGTAGGCCTGTTGTAAGGCAGGTCCTCACCAGACATCACCTGCAACAACGTCGACTATGGGCACAAACCCACCGTCGCTGGACCAGACAGGACTGGCAAAAAGTGCTCGTTACTGACGAGTCGCAGTTTTGTCTCACCAGGGGTGATGGTCGGATTCGCGTTTATCATCGAAGGAATGAGCGTTACACCGAGGCCTGTACTCTGGAGCGGGAGCGATTTGGAGGTGGAGGGTCCGTCATGGTCTGGGGCGGTGTGTCACAGCATCATCGGACTGAGCTTGTTGTCATTGCAGGCAATCTCAATGCTGTGCGTTACAGGGAAGACATCCTCCTCCCTCATGTGGTACCCTTCCTGCAGGCTCATCCTGACATGACCCTCCAGCATGACAATGCCACCAGCAATACTGCTCGTTCTGTGCGGGATTCCCTGCAAGACAGGAATGTCAGTGTTCTGCCATGGCCAGCGAAGAGCCCAGATCTCAATCCCATTGAGCACGTCTGGGACCTGTTAGATCGGAGGGTGAGGGCTAGGGCCATTCCCCCCAGAAATGTCCGGGAACTTGCAGGTGCCTTGGTGGAAGAGTGGGGTAACATCTCACAGAAAGAACTGGCAAATCTGGTGCAGTCCATGAGGAGGAGATGCACTGCAGTACTTAATGCTGGTGGCCACACCAGATACTGACTGTTACTTTTGATTTTGACCCCTCCTTTGTTCAGGGACACATTATTCCATTTCTGTTAGTCACATGTCTATGGAACTTGTTCCGTTTATGTCTCAGTTGTTGAATCTTGCTATGTTCATACAAATATTTACACATGTTAAGTTTGCTGAAAATAAACGCAGTTGACAGTGAGAGGACGTTTCTTTTTTTGCTGAGTTTATATGATTAGTACACAGTATGCAGTTTAAGTAAGTAGTAGGCAAACCAGATTTCAGACACAGCCATTGGCAGAGCATATTAATCTGAATCACTAACATATGACGCTAGTAGAGGACTGTTGGCTTGTAGTGAAAACACTGAATAAGGGTCTTCATAGACAGCAGAGCAGGTTTTACTGTATCTGGTTTTAAGGAAATCATTTGTAACTGTATGCCAGGAGTCTGCAAGAGCCAGTTTAAACCAGTGATTGATTTCTTTTGGCCCCCCAAAAGTTTAGTACATTTTAAGATTTTTGTTTTTGGTCAAAAGAAAATACTGTAAAATCACCTGGAATTCAGCTAGAAATTTGTTTAATTTAGGAAATCTGTTCCCAAGTATTCCCACAAATTTAAAAAAGAGACGTATGTGATCTTGTCTCAATGTATTCAAGGTATGAAAGTATTGTTATTTTCAAATACAATCTCTTTTTCGACTTAGTTGTGGTCAATTTGTAGTGTACAAATGATTAAAGTTATGTTCTGACCATCCGCTCCGACAGAAATCGTCCTGCGGCTGAATGTAGTTGCCTAACCCTGCTGTAGGCTATTCAAAAACATATGGGAACACTCTTAAACCCTCCAGACAGTTTGCTGGTGAGTGTGTTGTGTCTGTTGCCCCAGTACAACATATATACTACATAACAGTATTGTTTCCCTGTTATAATCCAGTACAACTGTCACGGTCGTCGTAAAGATGAGACCAAGGCGCAGCGTGAGTAGAGTTCCACATAATTTTAATAAACTGAAACTCACCTAACAAAACAAAATAAAGAACAAACGAAATGTGAAGCTACTGATGTGCACAAAGACAACTATACGTAGACAAGATCCCACAACACAAACGAGGAAATGGCTACCTAAATATGAACCCCAATCAGAGACAACGATAAACAGCTGTCTCTGATTGGGAACCATATCAGGCCAACATAGACATACAAAACCCCTAGACATACAACACCCTTAGACATACAAAACTAGCGTATCCACCCTAGTCACACCCTGACCTAACCAAAATATATAGAAAAACAGAGATATCTAAGGTCAGGGCGTGACAACAACAGATATACTATATAATAGTATTGTTATCCTGTTATAATCCAGTACAACAGACTATATAATAGTATTGTTACCCTGTTATAATCCAGTACAACAGATAGACTATATAATAGTATTGTTATCCTGTTATAAACCAGTACAACAGACTATATAATAGCATTGTTACCCTGTTATAATCCAGTACAACAGATAGACTATATAATAGCATTGTTATCCTGTTATAATCCAGTACAACAGACTATATAATAGTATTGTTACCCTGTTATAATCCAGTACAACAGACTATATAATAGTATTGTTATCCTGTTATAATCCAGTACAACAGATAGACTATATAATAGTATTGTTATCCTGTTATAAACCAGTACAACAGACTATATAATAGCATTGTTACCCTGTTATAATCCAGTACAACAGATAGACTATATAATAGTATTGCTATTCTGTTATAATCCAGTACAACAGACTATATAATAGTATTGTTATCCTGTTATAATCCAGTACAACAGACTATATAATAGTATTGTTATCCTGTTATAATCCAGTACAACATACTATATAATAGTATTGTTACCCTGTTATAATCCAGTACAACAGACTATATAATAGTATTGTTACCCTTTTATAATCCAGTACAACAGACTATATAATAGTATTGTTATCCTGTTATAATCCAGTACAACAGATAGACTATATAATAGTATTGTTACCCTGTTATAATCCAGTACAACAGACCAGATAATAGTATTGTTATCCTGTTATAATCCAGTACAACAGACTATATAATAGTATTGTTATCCTGTTATAATCCAGTACAACAGATAGACTCTATAATAGTATTGTTATCCTGTTATAATCCAGTACAACAGACTATATAATAGTATTGTTACCCTGTTATAATCCAGTACAACAGATAGACTATATAATAGTATTGTTATCATGTTATAATCCAGTACAACAGACTATATAATAGTATTGTTATCCTGTTATAATCCAGTACAACAGACTATATAATAGTATTGTTACCCTGTTATAATCCAGTACAACAGATAGACTATATAATAGTATTGTTATCATGTTATAATCCAGTACAACAGACTATATAATAGTATTGTTATCCTGTTATAATCCAGTACAACAGACTATATAATAGTATTGTTATCATGTTATAATCCAGTACAACAGATAGACTATATAATAGTATTGTTATCATGTTATAATCCAGTACAACAGACTATATAATAGTATTGTTACCCTGTTATAATCCAGTACAACAGACTATATAATAGTATTGTTATCCTGTTATAATCCAGTACAACAGATAGACTATATAATAGTATTGTTACCCTGTTATAATCCAGTACAACAGATAGACTATATAATAGTATTGTTACCCTGTTATAATCCAGTACAACAGATAGACTATATAATAGTAGTGTTACCATGTTATAATCCAGTACAACAGATAGACTCTATAATAGTATTGTTACCCTGTTATAATCCAGTACAACAGACCAGATAATAGTATTGTTACCCTGTTATAATCCAGTACAACAGACTATATAATAGTATTGTTATCCTGTTATAATCCAGTACAACAGACTATATAATAGTATTGTTACCCTGTTATAAACCAGTACAACAGACTATATAATAGTATTGTTACCCTGTTATAAACCAGTACAACAGACTATATAATAGTATTGTTACCCTGTTATAATCCAGTACAACAGACTATATAATAGTATTGTTACCCTGTTATAAACCAGTACAACAGACTATATAATAGTATTGTTACCCTGTTATAATCCAGTACAACAGATAGACTATATAATAGTATTGTTACCCTGTTATAAACCAGTACAACAGACTATATAATAGTATTGTTACCCTGTTATAAACCAGTACAACAGACTATATAATAGTATTGTTACCCTGTTATAAACCAGTACAACAGACTATATAATAGTATTGTTACCCTGTTATAACACAATATAACAGATATACAACAGCATCATTGATTTGTTACCATGTTATAACACAGTATAACCAATATACAACAGTATCATTGATTTGTTACCCTGTTATATCAATATACCAGATAATACTATTGTTACTCTGTTATTACAATAGAATACACTGTACGGTATATAGTATTGCGACGCTGTTAGTATTACAAATATATTGTGACCCTATTATAACAGTATAACAGTATAATAGATATGGCCCTGTTCTATCAGTCAGTGTCAGCCTCCATGTGTCTCCCTGAATAACCTCAGCAGCCAGATCTGACCTGAGACGCATCCTCAGTGTTACGCCCCATAAAACATCAGACGCCTGTGACTCAGCGGTACCGAGACACACATGGGCTTAGAACCCCTTAGAAAAGATTAGAAACACCAGAGTAGAGAAGAGATATCGAAGAGATCAAGGTTCCTAATAAACATCCACACACTCAGCTGTGATGCAGGTTCCTAATAAACATCCATACACTCAGCTGTGATGCAGGTTCCTAATAAACATCCATACACTCAGCTGTGATGCAGGTTCCTAATAAACATCCATACACTCAGCTGTGATGCAGGTTCCTAATAAACATTCATACACTCAGCTGTGATGCAGGTTCCTAATAAACATCCATACACTCAGCTGTGATGCAGGTTCCTAATAAACATCCATACACTCAGCTGTGATGCAGGTTGCTAATAAACATTCATACACTCAGCTGTGATGCAGGTTCCTAATAAACATCCATACACTCAGCTGTGATGCAGGTTCCTAATAAACATCCATACACTCAGCTGTGATGCAGGTTCCTAATAAACATCCATACCCTCAGCTGTGATGCAGGTTCCTAATAAACATCCATACACTCAGCTGTGATGCAGGTTCCTAATTAACATCCACACACTCAGCTGTGATGCAGGTTCCTAATTAACATCCACACACTCAGCTGTGATGCATGTTCCTAATAAACATCCACACACTCAGCTGTGATGCAGGTTCCTAATAAACATCCACACACTCAGCTGTGATGCAGGTTCCTAATAAACATCCACACACTCAGCTGTGATGCAGGTTCCTAATAACATCCATACACTCAGCTGTGATGCAGGTTCCTAATAAACATTCATACACTCAGCTGTGATGCAGGTTCCTAATAACATCCATACACTCAGCTGTGATGCAGGTTCCTAATAAACATCCACACACTCAGCTGTGATGCAGGTTCCTAATAAACATTCATACACTCAGCTGTGATGCAGGTTCCTAATAACATCCATACACTCAGCTGTGATGCAGGTTCCTAATAAACATCCACACACTCAGCTGTGATGCAGGATCCTAATAAACATTCATACACTCAGCTGTGATGCAGGTTCCTAATTAACATCCACACACTCAGCTGTGATGCAGGTTCCTAATAAACATCCATACACTCAGCTGTGATGCAGGTTACTAATTAACATCCATACACTCAGCTGTGATGCAGGTTCCTAATAAACATCCATACACTCAGCTGTGATGCAGGTTCCTAATAGACATCCATACACTCAGCTGTGATGCAGGTTCCTAATAGACATCCATACACTCAGCTGTGATGCAGGTTCCTAATAAACATCCATACACTCAGCTGTGATGCAGGTTCCTAATCGACATCCATACACTCAGCTGTGATGCAGGTTCCTAAAAAACATCCATACACTCAGCTGTGATGCAGGACCCTAATAGACATCCATACACTCAGCTGTGATGCAGGTTCCTAATAAACATTCATACACTCAGCTGTGATGCAGGTTCCTAATAAACATCCATACACTCAGCTGTGATGCAGGTTCCTAATAAACATTCATACACTCAGCTGTGATGCAGGTTCCTAATAAACATCCACACACTCAGCTGTGATGCAGGTTCCTAATTAACATCCACACACTCAGCTGTGATGCAGGTTCCTAATTAACATCCATACACTCAGCTGTGATGCAGGTTCCTAATAAACATCCATACACTCAGCTGTGATGCAGGTTCCTAATAAACATTCATACACTCAGCTGTGATGCAGGTTCCTAATAAACATCCATACACTCAGCTGTGATGCAGGTTCCTAATAAACATCCACACACTCAGCTGTGATGCAGGTTCCTAATAAACATCCATACACTCAGCTGTGATGCAGGTTCCTAATAAACATCCACACACTCAGCTGTGATGCAGGTTCCTAATAAACATCCATACACTCAGCTGTGATGCAGGTTCCTAATTAACATCCATACACTCAGCTGTGATGCAGGTTCCTAATAAACATCCATACACTCAGCTGTGATGCAGGTTCCTAATAAACATCCATACACTCAGCTGTGATGCAGGTTCCTAATTAACATCCACACACTCAGCTGTGATGCAGGTTCCTAATAAACATCCACACACTCAGCTGTGATGCAGGTTCCTAATAAACATCCATACACTCAGCTGTGATGCAGGTTCCTAATAAACATTCATACACTCAGCTGTGATGCAGGTTCCTAATAAACATTCATACACTCAGCTGTGATGCAGGTTCCTAATAAACATCCATACACTCAGCTGTGATGCAGGTTCCTAATAAACATCCATACACTCAGCTGTGATGCAGGTTCCTAATAAACATCCACACACTCAGCTGTGATGCAGGTTCCTAATAAACATCCATACACTCAGCTGTGATGCAGGTTGCTAATAAACATCCATACACTCAGCTGTGATGCAGGTTCCTAATAAACATCCACACACTCAGCTGTGATGCAGGTTCCTAATAAACATCCACACACTCAGCTGTGATGCAGGTTGCTAATAAACATCCATACACTCAGCTGTGATGCAGGTTCCTAATAAACATTCATACACTCAGCTGTGATGCAGGTTCCTAATAAACATCCATACACTCAGCTGTGATGCAGGTTCCTAATAAACATCCATACACTCAGCTGTGATGCAGGTTCCTAATAAACATCCATACACTCAGCTGTGATGCAGGTTGCTAATAAACATTCATACACTCAGCTGTGATGCAGGTTCCTAATAAACATCCACACACTCAGCTGTGATGCAGGTTCCTAATTAACATCCACACACTCAGCTGTGATGCAGGTTCCTAATTAACATCCACACACTCAGCTGTGATGCAGGTTCCTAATTAACATCCATACACTCAGCTGTGATGCAGGTTGCTAATAAACATTCATACACTCAGCTGTGATGCAGGTTCCTAATAAACATCCACACACTCAGCTGTGATGCAGGTTCCTAATAAACATTCATACACTCAGCTGTGATGCAGGTTCCTAATAAACATCCACACACTCAGCTGTGATGCAGGTTCCTAATAAACATCCATACACTCAGCTGTGATGCAGGTTCCTAATAAACATCCATACACTCAGCTGTAATGCAGGTTCCTAATTAACATCCACACACTCAGCTGTGATGCAGGTTCCTAATAAACATCCATACCCTAAGCTGTGATGCAGGTTCCTAATAAACATCCATACACTCAGCTGTGATGCAGGTTCCTAATAAACATCCACACACTCAGCTGTGATGAAGATTCCTAATTAACATCCACACACTCAGCTGTGATGCAGGTTCCTAATTAACATCCACACACTCAGCGGTGATGCAGGTTCCTAATAAACATCCATACACTCAGCTGTGATGCAGGTTCCTAATTAACATCCACACACTCAGGAGTGGTACAGCCTTTATCCTACAGGCTTCTTATTCAGTGAGATAAGCTTTCAGATTTACAACCCTTAAACAGCTATAAAGCTGCTTTATAGCTCTCAGCTGAATTACAGCTCTCAGCTGCTTTATAGCTCTCAGCTGCTTTATAGCTCTCAGCTGCTTTATAGCTCTCAGCTGAATTACAGCTCTCAGCTGCTTTACAGCTCTCAGCTGCTTTATAGCTCTCAGCTGCTTTACAGCTCTCAGCTGCTTTATAGCTCTCAGCTGCTTTACAGCTCTCAGCTGCTTTATAGCTCTCAGCTGCTTTATAGCTCTCAGCTGCTTTATAGCTCTCAGCTCTGTGTTTCTGTGACAAAGTACTCTGTCTGCTAGCCGAAAGTCAGCCCCAGCACAATACCTTTCATCATATAACTACAGCCTAGCCGCAGCACAATACCTTTCATCATATACCTACAGCCTAGCCCCAGCACAATACCTTTCATCATATAACTACAGCCTAGCCGCAGCACAATACCTTTCATCATATACCTACAGCCTAGCCCCAGCACAATACCTTTCATCATATAACTACAGCCTAGCCCCAGCACAATACCTTTCATCATATAACTACAGCCTAGCCCCAGCACAATACCTTTCATCATATAACTACAGCCTAGCCCCAGCACAATACCTTTCATCATATAACTACAGCCTAGCCCCAGCACAATACCTTTCATCATATAACTACAGCCTAGCCCCAGCACAATACCTTTCATCATATAACTACAGCCTAGCCCCAGCACAATACCTTTCATCATATAACTACAGCCTAGCCCCAGCACAATACCTTTCATCATATAACTATAGCCTAGCCCCAGCACAATACCTTTCATCATATAACTACAGCCTAGCCCCAGCACAATACCTTTCATCATATAACTACAGCCTAGCCCCAGCACAATACCTTTCATCATATAACTACAGCCTAGCCCCAGCACAATACCTTTCATTATATAACTACAGCCTAGCCGCAGCACAATACCTTTCATCATATAACTACAGCCTAGCCCCAGCCTAGCCCCAGTCTTCCCATGGGAGATATTAACCAGTGAGGACTGGATCATCTCCTGCTTCCCATGGGAGATATTAACCAGTGAGGACTGGATCATCTCCTGCTTCCCATGGGAGATATTAACCAGTGAGGACTGGATCGTCTCCTGTTTCCCATGGGAGATATTAACCAGTGAGGGTTGGATCATCTCCTGCTTCCCATGGGAGATATTAACCAGTGAGGGTTGGATCATCTCCTGCTTCCCATGGGAGATATTAACCAGTGAGGGCTGAATCATCTCCTGCTTCCCATGGGAGATATTAACCAGTGAGGGCTGGATCATCTCCTGCTTCCCATGGGAGATATTAACCAGTGAGGGTTGGATCATCTCCTGCTTCACATGGGAGATATTAACCAGTGAGGACTGGATCATCTCCTGCTTCACATGGGAGATATTAACCAGTGAGGGCTGGATCATCTCCTGCTTCACATGGGAGATATTAACCAGTGAGGACTGGATCATCTCCTGCTTCACATGGGAGATATTAACCAGTGAGGGTTGGATCATCTCCTGCTTCACATGGGAGATATTAACCAGTGAGGGTTGGATCATCTCCTGCTTCCCATGGGAGATATTAACCAGTGAGGACTGGATCGTCTCCTGTTTCCCATGGGAGATATTAACCAGTGAGGGTTGGATCATCTCCTGCTTCACATGGGAGATATTAACCAGTGAGGACTGGATCATCTCCTGCTTCCCATGGGAGATATTAACCAGTGAGGGTTGGATCATCTCCTGCTTCCCATGGGAGATATTAACCAGTGAGGGCTGGATCATCTCCTGCTTCCCATGGGAGATATTAACCAGTGAGGGCTGGATCATCTCCTGCTTCCCATGGGAGATATTAACCAGTGAGGGTTGGATCATCTCCTGCTTCCCATGGGAGATATTAACCAGTGAGGGTTGGATCATCTCCTGCTTCACATGGGAGATATTAACCAGTGAGGACTGGATCATCTCCTGCTTCCCATGGGAGATATTAACCAGTGAGGGCTGGATCATCTCCTGCTTCCCATGGGAGATATTAACCAGTGAGGGCTGGATCATCTCCTGCTTCCCATGGGAGATATTAACCAGTGAGGGCTGGATCATCTCCTGCTTCACATGGGAGATATTAACCAGTGAGGGCTGGATCATCTCCTGCTTCCCATGGGAGATATTAACCAGTGAGGGCTGGATCATCTCCTGCTTCCCATGGGAGATATTAACCAGTGAGGGTTGGATTGAGAAGAAGGGATTGAGAAACATTCGTGCAACTACAACCTTCCCACAACTGTACCATTGGCTTCAATACATGATTAAAGATTTACTCAAAATGTTTAGTAAAGTTTCTCACGTTAGGGTTTGGCAGTGGTCTAGCTCTCTGAGTCTGACTGTTACAGCGGTTCTCTCTCTCCCACTCCCTCCCCCTCTCCCTCTCCGCTCCACTGCAGTTCTATCTCCCTGACATTGAGACATTGGCATCAATTTTGATCTGACAAATAGCTGTGGCTCAAAGAGCTCAGCACTTAATCTGAGTGTCTATGTCCATGAAGCTGCTACACACACATCAAAGCATGACAACTGCCTGTCTGTTACTCTGTGTCTGTCTGTCTGTTGCTCTGTGTCTCTCTGTGTGCCTGTCTGTTGCTCTGTGTCTGCCTGTATGGCTGCTGCTCTGTGTCTGTATGTCTGTCTGTTGCTCTGTGTCTGTCTGCCTGTATGTCTGTCTGTTGCTCGGTGTCTGCCTGTCTGTTGCTCTATGTCTGTCTGCCTGTCTGTTGCTCTGCGTCTGTATGGCTGTCACTCTGCGTCTGTCTGCTTGTCTGTTGCTCTGTGTCTGTCTGCCTGTCTGTTGCTCTGTGTCTGTATGAATGCATGTTGCTCTATGTCTGTTGCTCTGTGTCTGTCTGTTGCTCTGTGTCTGTCTGTCTGCTGCTCTGTGTCTGTCTGTCTGCTGCTCTGTGTCTGTCTGTCTGTCTGTCTGTCTGTCTGTCTGTCTGTCTGTCTGTCTGTCTGTCTGTCTGTCTGTCTGTCTGTCTGTCTGTCTGTCTGTCGGTTGCTCTGTGTCTGTCTGCATGTCTATCTGTTGCTATGTGTCTGTCTGCATGTCTGTCTGTTGCGCTGTGTCTGTCTGCCTGCCTGTCTGTTGCTCTGTGTCTGTCTGTTGCTCTGAGTCTGTCTGTCACAACTTCCGCCGAAGTCGGTCCCTCTCCTTGTTCGGGCGGTGTTCGGCGGTCGACGTCACCACCTTCTAGCCATCACTGATCCATTTTTCATTTTCCATTGGTTTTGTCTTGTCTTCCTTCACACCTGGTTCCAATCCCATCAATTACATGTTGTGTATTTAACCCTCTGTTTCCCCTCATGTCCTTGTCGGAGATTGTTTTGTTTGTATGTGATGTGCTATTTAGTGTTGGTGTGCGACGGGTTTTGTACCCACTTTGTTATTTTGTACATTTTGGTTGTTTTGGAGTTTTGTCAGCATTTATTAAACAACTCCGTTTATACCAAGTTCGTTCTCCTGCGCCTGACTTCCCTGCCACCTACACGCACCCCTTACAGAATCTCCGACCACCTATGGAGTCAGCAGGAGAAAGTACCCCGGCCATGGAGGTGGAGGAGCGCGTCCAGGAGCATGCGGTAATGCTTTACCATCTGGGCGCCTCCATGGATCTCGTTGTCCAGACAATGGACCGCTGGGAGAGACAGGGAGTTCTTCCAGCGCCTCCTGAGCGCCCCTTTCCCGCCTGAACCCAGTGGGATCCGTCTCTCCTTGCCACAGGAGTACGACGGGAGTGCTGCCAACTGCCAGGGTTTCCTCCTCCAACTTAACCTCTATCTGGCCACGGTCCACCCAGCTCCATCGGACCGTGAGAGGGTGTCCACCCTCGTCTCGTGCCTCACCGGGAAAGCCCTGGAGTGGGCCAACGCCGTGTGGAGAGGGGTAGATGCGGCGTTGGACCATTTTGAGGAGTTCACCCGCCGTTTCCGGGCAGTCTTCGACCACCCGCCCGAGGGCAGAGCGGCGGGTGAGCGCCTCTACCATCTGAGGTAGGAGACGAGGATCGCCCAGGAGTTTGCCCTGGAGTTTAGGGCCCTGATCAACCACTACCGCTGCAGTCTGCGCGAGGACGTCTGTCAGGAGCTGGCCTGCAGAGACACCACCCTCAATTTCGACCAGCTGGTGGACCTGTCCATCCGGTTGGACAACCTGCTGGCTACTCGAGGACGTCCAGATCGGGTCTGGTGGTTCCATCCTCCCGCACCCCCTCTCCGATACCCATGGAGCTGGGAGGGGCGGTGCGCAGGGAGACCGGAGGGGGTTTCTGCTCGTGCACCATCTGTGGCCGCAGAGGTCACACTGCTGGTCGGTGCCGGGTTGGTTCCTCTGGGAATCCAGGCAGCAGGCAGGGCACTCTGGCTTCACCCCAGGTGAGCTGGCACCATTCTCACCCAGAGTCCTCTGTGTTGCACATATGTTTGTGTCTGTCACTTTTCCTGAGTTTTCCCCGCATTCCCAGCATAAGGAGCTCGTAGATTCAGGCGCGGCTGGGAATTTTATTGATAGAGCGTTAGCTCATAGTTTAGACCCCCATTGCTCCCGTGGATGTGCCCTTCCCCGTTCACGCCTTAGATAGTCAACCATTAGGGTCAGGGTTAATTAGGGAGGTCACCGCTCCTTTGGGCATGGTGACGCAGGGGGGTCACATGGAGAAAATGTGTCTTTTCCTTATTGAATCTCCTGCGTTTCCCGTGGTGCTGGGCCTACCCTGGTTAGCTTGGCATAACCCCACTGTTTATTGGCCACAGAGGACTCTCACAGGGTGGTGGCGAGAGTGCTCAGGTAGGTGTTTAGGGGTTTCCGTTGGTGCTACTACGGTGGAGAGTCCAGACCAGGTCTCCACCGTGCGCATCCCCCCTGAATATGCCGATTTGGCTCTCGCCTTCTCCAAAAAGAAGGCGACTCAATTACCACCTCATCGACGGGGCGATTGTGCGATAGATCTCCTGGTAGACACTGCACTTCCCAGGAGTCACGTGTATCCCCTCTCACAGGTGGAGACGGAGGCTATGGACACATATGTCTCCGAATCCCTGCGTCAGGGGTACATTCGGTCCTCCACTTCACCCATCTCCTCGAGTTTCTTTTTTGTGAAGAAGAAGGAGGGAGGTCTGCATCCGTGTATTGGCTACCGGGGTCTAAATCAGATCACGGTGAAGTATAGTTACCCGCTACCGCTCATAGCCACAGCGATAGAGTCAATGCACAGGGCGCGCTTCTTCACCAAACTAGATCTCAGGAGCGCTTACAATCTGGTGCGTATCCGGGAGAGAGACGAGTGGAAGACGGCTTTCAGTACCACCTCAGGGCACTATGAGTACCTCGTCATGCTGTACGGGTTGATGAATGCGCCATCAGTCTTCCAAGCTTTTGTAGATGAGATTTTCAGGGACCTGCATGGGCAGGGTGTAGTGGTGTATATTGATGACATTCTGATATACTCCGCTACACGCGCCGAGCATGTGTCCCTGGTGCGCAAAGTGCTTGGTCGCCTGTTGGAGCATGACCTGTACGTCAAGGCTGAGAAATGCCTGTTCTTCCAACATTCTGTCTCCTTCCTAGGGTATCGCATTTCCACGTCAGGGGTGGAGATGGAGAGTGACCGCATTGCAGCCGTGTGTAATTGGCCGACTCCCACCACGGTTAAGGAGGTGCAGCAATTCTTAGGGTTTGCCAACTACTACCGGAGGTTTATCCGGGGTTTTGGTCAGGTAGCGGCTCCCATTACTTCACTGCTGAAGGAGGGCCCGGGGGTCATCACTTTTGTCAGCATTTATTAAACAACTCCGTTTATAACAAGTTCGTTCTCCTGCGCCTGACTTCCCTGCCACCAACACGCACCCCTTACACTGTCTGTCTGCCTGTTGCTCTGTGTCTGTCTGTTTGTCTGCCTGTCGCTCTGTGTCTTTCTATCTGTCTGTGCACGATCTGTTTATTTTTTAATATAACCTTTATTTAACTAGGCAAGTCAGTTAAGAACAAATTCTTATTTACAATGACGGCCTACCAAAAGGCAAAAGGCCTACTGCGGGGACGGGGGCTGGGATTAAAAATAAAATATAGGACAACACAAACATCATGACAAGAGAGACAACACTACATAAAGAGAGACCTAAGGCAACACATAACACAGCATGGTAGCAACACAACATGGTAGCAGCACAAAACATGGTACAAACATTATTGGGAACAGACAACAGCACAAAGGGCAAGAAGGTAGAGACAACAATACACCACGTAAAGCAGCCACAACTGTCAGTAAGAGTGTCCATGATTGAGTCTGTGAATGAATAGATTGAGATAAAACTGTCCAGTTTGAGTGTTTGTTGCAGCTCGTTCCAGTCGCTAGCAGCAGTGAACTGAAAAGACGAGCGACCCAGGGATGTGTGTGCTTTCGGGACCTTTAACAGAATGTGACTGGCAGAACGGGTGTTGTATGTGGAGGATGAGGGCTTCAGTAGATATCTCAGATAGGGGGGAGTGAGCCCTTAGAGGGTTTTATAAATAAGCATCAACCAGTGGGTCTTGCGATGGGTTTACAGAGATGACCAGTTTACATAGGAGTATAGAGTGCAGTGATGTGTCCTATAACGAGCATTGGTGGCAAATCTGATGGCCGAATGGTAAAGATATTCTAGCCACTCGAGAGCACCCATAACTGCCGATCTATAAATTATGTCTCCGTAATCTAGCATGGGTAGGATGGTCATCTGAATCAGGGTTAGTTTGGCAGCTGGGGTGAAAGAGGAGCGATTACGATAGAGGAAACCAAGTCTAGATTTAACTTTAGCCTGCAGCTTTGAAATGTGCTCAGAGAAGGACAGTGTACTGTCTAGCCATACTCCCAAGTACTTATATGAGGTGACTATCTAAAGCTCTAAACCAGGGGTGTCAAACTCATTCCACGGAGGGCCTAGTGTCTGCAGGTTTTTGGTTTTTCCTTTCAATAAAGCCCTAGACAACCAGGTGTGGGGAGTTCCTAACTAATTAGTGATGTTAATTCATCAATCAAGTACAAGGGAGGAGCGAAAACCCGCAGACACTCGGCCCCCCGTGGAATGAGTTTGACACCTGTGCTCTAAACCCTCAGAGGTAGTAATCACACCGGTGGGGAGAGGGGCATTCTTCTTACCAAACCACATTACCTTTGTTTGAGGTGTTCAGAACAAGGTTAAGGGTAGAGAAAACTTGGACACTAAGAAAGCTTTGTTGTAGAGCATTTAACACAAAATCCAGGGTGGGGCCAGCTGCCTGAGCTATGCCTGAGCTATGTTGTTGATGTAAATTGAGAAGAGCATGGGGCCTAGGATTGAACCTTGAGGTAATTCCCTTGGTGACAGGCAGTGGCTGAAACAGCAGATTTTCTGACTTTATAAACTGCACTCTTTGAGAGAGGTAGTTCGCAAACCAGGCCAAAGACCCCTCAGAGACACCAATACTCCTTAGCCGGCCCACAAGAATGGAATGGTCTACCGTATCAAAAGCTTTGGCCAAGTCAATAAAAATAGCAGCACAACATTGCTTAGAATAAAAGGCAATGGTGACATCATTGAGGACCTTTAAGGTTGCAGTGACACATCCATAACCTGAGCGGAAACCAGATTGCATACCAGAGAGAATACTATAGACATCAAGAAAGCCAGTCAGTTGATTATTGACAAGTTTTTCCAACACTTTTGATAAACAGGGCAAAATAGAAATAGGCCTATAACAGTTAGGATCAGCTTGATCTCCCCCTTTAAATAAAGGGCGAACCGTGGCTGCCTTCCAAGCAATGAGAACCTCCCCAGAAAGGAGAGACAGGTTAAAAAGGTCGGAGATAGGCTTGGCGATAATATGGGCAGCAACCTTAAAGAAGAAAGAGTCTAAACCATCTCACCCAAATGGTTATTTGGGGTCAAGTTTCAGGAGCTCCTTTAGCACCTTGGACCCAGTGACTGCCTGCAGGGAGAAACTTTGTTGCGGGGCAGGGAAAAAAGAGGGAGAAGCATCTGGGATACTCACATTAGAAGGGGTGGGAGACTAGGAAATGTTGGACGGGCAAGGAGGCATGGCTGAGTCAAATAGGAATCCTGACTTAATGAAGTGGTAATTAAAGAGCTCAGCCATGTGCTTCTTGTCAGTAACAACCACATCATTAACTTTAAGGGACATGGGCAGCTGTGAGGAGGAGGGTTTATTCTCCAGGTCTTTAACCGTTTTCCAGAACTTCTTGGGGTTAGACCCACAGAGAGAGAACTGCTCCTTAAAGTAACTAACTTTGGCCTTCCGGATAGCCTGAGTGCACTTATTTCTCATTTGCCTGAACGAGAGCCAGTCAGTATAAGGGCACAAGGCGAGACCCAGATGCAGACACGGGAGGCAGATGGTTTGAGTCTTTGATATTTATTAGTAATCCAAAAGGGGTAGGCAAGAGAATGGTCGTGGACAGGCAAAAGGTCCAAACCAGTTCAGGAGTCCAGGAGGTACAGTGTGGCAGGCAGGCTCGAGGTCAGGGCAGGCAGAATGATCAGGCAGGCGGGTACAGAGTCCAGAAAACAGGCAAGGGTCAAAACCGGGAGGACTAGCAAAATAGAATAGAAAAGGCAGGCGCACGGGGAAAACGCGCTGGTTGACATGGAACATAAGACGAACTGGCACAGACAGACAGAAAACACAGGTTTAAATACCCAGGGGATAATGGGGAAGATGGGTGACATCTGGAGGGTGGAGACAAGCACAAGGACAGGTGAAACAGATCAGAGTGCGACAGCCAGCCTGAGTATGCGTGTGCCGAGCCTTTCGCCAAATGCAATTCTTAAGGTGGAGTAACTCTGCAAGATCACGGTCAAACCAGGGCCTGAACCTGTTTTTAATTCTCATTTTCTTTATGGAGGTGTGTTTGTTGACAATACCACTGAAAATATCATAAAAGAAGGTCCAAGCGTCTTCGACAGAGGGGATCAAGCTGATTCTACACCATTTTACAGAGGCCAGTTCATGAAGGAAGATTTGCTCATTAAAGTTTTTTAGCAAGTGTCTTTGACAAATCAGGACTTGTCGTTTCACTGAGCAGCCATTACGAACACAGGCTGTAAAACAGTGATCACTAAGGTCATTACAGAAAACACCAGACTGATATTTATCAGGATTATTTGTGAGGATAACATCAAGAAGAGTAGCCTTTTCTGGGTGTTTGGAGTCACACCTTGTGGGATTGGTAATAATCTGAGAAAGATTTAGGGAGTCCCATTGCTTTAGGACTTGGTCAGGTTGTTTAAGCATGTCCCAGTTTAGGTCACCTAGCAGGACAAATTCAGACTTAGTGTAAGGGGCCAGGAGAGAGATTAGGGCAGGTAGAGTACAGGCCGGTGTTGATGGAGGACGATAGCACCCAGCAACAGTCAACAAAGTGCTATTTGAAAGTTTAATACTTAAAACCAGCAAATCAAATAGTTTGGGGACAGACTTGGTGGAGACAACCGAGCACTAAAGGTGATCCTTGGTAAAGATTGCCACACCCCAACTTTGGAAGATCTGTCTTGCCCAAATAGGTTATAACCAGAAAAGTTGACATCAGTATTCAAAACACTCTTCCTTAACCACATCTCAGTAATGACCAACACATCTGGATTGGAGCTGTGAACCCACACTTTCAATTGATCCATTTTAGGTAATAAGCTTCTAGTGTTAACGTGCAGAAAACCCAGGCTTTTACGAGAGCAGAAATCAGTGAAGCAGGTATCAGAGCACAAGTCAGAATTGGGGCTAGCAACAGTAGGTGGGCCAGGGTGTACATGCACATTTCCAGATATCATCAACATTAATATAATCAAGGCACGGCATAAGACAGGGACAGCTCTGCAGTGCTGATTTATGACATCTGAATGTGCATCAGATGGCAACAAGATCATATTGTACAGCAATTTCATCAGGTAACATGAATACAAAGCCAGCGAGAGGTGGTTATAATGGGATGGGAGGCCAACAGTCCGTGTAACCAATAGAGAGTCAGAGTCCCGAGTGTGGCAACAAACATAGTCTGTCCCACGGTTGGGTAAAGAAAGTTCATAGTCAACAAAGCATACAGGTGTCATGAGGCAAATAGCGAAATAGCAAAATGCACAAGAAAAAAATGTAATATATAACGACTTGTAAGTTCAGAGTCACTCGCCCCAACAGTGCCTGTGTGCTGGAGTCGAGAGAACGCTCGGGAGAGAGGGTACCTGTACCAGACAGGGGGAGACAACATGGCAGACGGTGAACAAATCGCCAGGTGGAATCCAAGCAGCAGTGCAGCAGGCAACGGGAGTAGGTGTCACCCCCACTTGGGAGAAGCTTTTATTTCTGGAGGAAGATTTATTTTCAAGGCCTCTGGGTTTGGATGGGGTAGCCTTTCGAAGCCTTTGAGACATTTGTTTGGCTCAAAGGCTTCGACACCTCTCGCTTCACACGTCACTGATAATTGAAGTTGTATCTCTTTGTCCTAGCAAGCTTGGTAGCTTTCAGTCCTTATAAAGTAAAATATATCATTGTAATGTATTTGTCTTCTTGGCTTTTGAAAATAAAAAATAGCTTCAGACTAAGAATTACTCGTTCCAGGTTGGATAGTGTATTCAGGTTTCTGTTTGTTTCCCAGAGCATTTGCTGTATAGTTTGGGAATAATAATCCTTGGGTGTAGGAAGCATTCCAGGTAATTCCGTCCAAAATCAGGTTGTAGGGTTGTAGTTTTGATTTGGAGTGAAGGTTATGTTGTTTAGGGTAGCATCCTTTATATGTCCCTGCCAAAAAATCTAAGTTTGTCTAACCCTAAATCTATCAATATTTTAAAAACATGCTGAAAAACGTGGGAGCTCATCTGCTAATGACCTCTCTCTCTCTCTGTGTGCTACATACAATAATCTAAAATGCCTTTAGCATTGAGGATGTACTTAGTAACAGACTTTACTGCAGTTGTTTTCATAAAATGTTTCTGCCTAACATGATTGACCTGAGCTGCTCACTGAACTGGTGTTAAAGAGTCTAGTTGTCTGGTTTCTCTCACACAGTGTGCAGCGCTGTTACAAACACTGCCAGTTACAGACACACGGGCTAAAACCACAGCACTGGTGTTTCTCAACCACACACACAGTCGAATATATTGATAAAAGTCACCTTGTCCGAGAGAGATTTACATGGTTATCAAAACGTCACGCCTGGGTAAGCCTCCACGAAACACATCCCTTACATTAAGTGTTTCTAAAATTCCCTATGTGTAAGAGGTGCGTAACTGGCTGCAGGGAAGTCAGGCGCAGGAGGTCAGAAATGGGTAACAACCGGAGCAGTTTAATGAGGCAAAACAAACTGCACCCAGAACAACAAAATACAGGTTGAAATAACCCGTCGCAAACCAGTCTGAAGTGCACAAACACTTTACAACAAACAATTCCACACACAGACATGGGGGGAACAGAGGGTTATATGCACGTCAAGTAATGAGGGAATGTAAACCAGGTGTACGGGAAAACAAGACAAAACAAATGGAAAATGAAAGGTGGATCGGCGATGGCTAGAAGACCGGTGACGTCGACCGCCGAACGCCGCCTGAACAAGGAGAGGAACCGACTTCGGCAGAAGTCGTGACACTATGAGAAAAATGAATGGAGGAAAAATGATTGGAACCATTTCCCTGTTTGCTAGGTTTTATGGGTATTATGACACCTCCACTGTGGGGCTCTATTGGTTCCTTAAAACTTCTTTGGGATAGGGGGCAGTATTTTCACGTCCGGATGAAAAGTGTGCCCAAAGTAAACTGCCTGTTTCTCAGGCCCAGAAGCTAGGATATGCATATAATTGGTAGATTTAGATAGAAAACACTCTTAAGATTCTAAAACTGTTCAAATTATGTCTGTGAGTATGACAGAACTGATATGGCAGGCGAAACTCCGAGGACAAACCATCCCCCCCCCCAAAATGGCTAGTATTTTCAATGGCTAGTACTATAATTATAAGCCCAAGTCCTCCCAAATTGCAGTTCCTATGGCTTCCACTAGATGTCAACAGTCTTTAGAAAGAGTTTCAGGCTGGTTTTTGGAAAAATGACCCAGAAATTGTAGTTTTTCTAGATGGCTCCCATTTTGGCTGTAGTGTTTCCAAGCGCGTGGAAGAAAGCGCGTTCTTTCCTATTTATCTCTGGTAATGAACATACTATTCTCCGTCTTCAATTTTAGCATTTATTTGCGTATTAGGATACCTAAGGTTTGATTATAAACGTTGTTTGACTTGTTTGGAAAAATGTATTAGTAACGTTTGGGATTCATTTTGTATGCATTTTGATGGAGGGAAACTGGATGGATTATTGACTGAAGCGCGCCAGCTAAACTGAGTTTTTATGGATATAAAGAAGGACATTATCGAACAAAAGGATAATTTGTGATGTAACTTGGAACTTTTGGAGTGCCAACAGAAGATCATCAAAGGTAAGGCATTTTTTACATCGCTATTTCTGACTTTCGTGTCACACCTGCCTGGTTGAAATATGTTTTTCATGTATGCGGGGTGCTGTCCTCTGTTAATCACTTGGTTTGCTTTCGCCGTAAAGCCTTTTTGAAATCTGACATGGTGGCTGGATTAACAACAAGTTAAGCTTTTTTTTGATGTATTACACTTGTGATTTTATGAAAGTTAAATATTTATAGTAATTTAATTTGAATTTGGTGCTCTGCAATTTTACCGGATGTTGTCGAGGTGTCCCGCTAGCAGTTATATTATTGTTGTATGGAGCGAGCTAGCTAGCTAGCTAGCTAGCTGGCTAGCTGGCTGGCTGGCTGGCTGGCTGGCTGGCTGGCTGGCTGGCTGGCTGGCTGGCTGGCTGGCTGGCTGGCTCTCTCTCTCTCTCTCTCTCTCGCTCTCTCTCTCTCTCACACACACACACACACACACACACACACACACAGATGTTGCTCTGGAACCGCTCACTCGCTATCACAACTGTGTTTTATTAACATATTAGTCCTGGGTTGGACCTGACAGCATTTGTTTTGCTACGATATATACTAGACACCATCTGATGTTCTTCATGTTAAATGAACCAGTAAATTGGAAAATTAATTGTTATGCCCCCTTTTCAAAAGAAAAACACTAGATTATTGTAGCTTTTTACTCCTGTAAAAAAATATCAAATGTATGCATGTGTAAAAAAAAGTATTGTTATAGCTAGGCATCAATCTAGTACCTCAGGGAAATGAGCTGATTGCTGTAGCATCCAGACGAGTTCTTTGTGTAAATCCAGACAGAAAAAAATTATGAAGGTTTAGAAATGCGTGATTTTATGAGATTTGACAGATTGATAAATCTAGTCTACGATCCTAGACTGGGGTTGGGGCTGAGGATGGGGCTGAGGCTGGGGTTGGGGCTGAGGATGGGGCAGAGGTTGGGGCTGAGGCTGGGTTTGGGGCTGAGGATGGGGCTGGGGCAGAGGTTGGGGCTGAGGATGGGGCTGGGGTTGGGGCTGAGGATGGGGCTGGGGCAGAGGTTGGGGCTGAGGCTGGGGCTGGGGTTGGGGCTGGGGCAGAGGTTGGGGCTGAGGATGGGGCTGGGGCAGAGGTTGGGGCTGAGGCTGGGGCTGGGGCAGCGGTTGGGGCTGAGGCTGGGGTTGGGGCTGGGGCAGAGGTTGGGGCTGAGGCTGGGGTTGGGGCAGAGGTTGGGGCTGAGGCTGAGGCTGGGGTTGGGGCTGGGGCAGAGTTTGGGGCTGAGGCTGAGGTTGGGGCTGGGGCAGAGGTTAGGGCTGAGGATGGGGCTGGGGTTGGGGCTGAGGCTGGGGCAGAGGTTGGGGCTGAGGCTGGGGCAGCGGTTGGGGCTGAGGCTGGGGTTGGGGCTGGGGCAGAGGTTGGGGCTGAGGCTGGGGTAGCGGTTGGGGCTGAGGCTGGGGCAGAGGTTGGGGCTGAGGCTGGGGCTGGGGCTGGGGCAGAGGTTGGGGCTGAGGCTGGGGCAGAGGTTGGGGCTGAGGCTGGGGCTGAGGCAGAGGTTGGCGCTGAGGCTGGGGCTGAGGCAGAGGTTGGGGCTGAGGCTGAGGATGGGGCTGGGGTGTATCGTGCAAAGCGCAGGAGAGTAGGTTGTTTTCTCAGTCCCGGGGGAGTATGCCTAATCTGCCTCCCATATGTGGCGTGGCATGAGGCTGTGGTTTAGTAATGGCCACCCAGAGAAGAGACAGGAGGGCCTGCCTGGATACATTCAGTACATCCAGAGACCAACCTAACCACAGACTGATTAACCACTAAGACCTCCTTCCTGTTAGATTAATGAAAATGAATACTAAGAAGAGGAGAGGAACGCTTGACTGGGATTGGCTATTAGGTCTCTATGGTCTCATACCTACTATCTGTCCAGACTGGGACTCTCTGATAGGTCCACTGTGATGGTCCTCGTCATGTGATTATTACATCATTATATATATTTAGATACTGTGGTAGTCTCTTATATCAGTACTGTGATTGATAGGTATATATTGTGGGTATTGATATATTTGACAGTCTTCTGTAGTATTTAGATATTTGTCCTGTGATTGTTAGGTTTATAGGTACCGTATGTCCTCTGTGATTGTTAGGTTTATAGGTACCGTATGTCCTCTGTGATTGTTAGGTTTATAGGTACCGTATGTCCTCTGTGATTGTTAGGTTTATAGGTACCGTATGTCCTCTGTGATTGTTAGGTTTATAGGTACCGTATGTCCTCTGTGATTGTTAGGTTTATAGGTACCGTATGTCCTCTGTGATTGTTAGGTTTATAGGTACCGTATGTCCTCTGTGATTGTTAGGTTTATAGGTACCGTATGTCCTCTGTGATTGTTAGGTTTATAGGTACCGTATGTCCTCTGTGATTGTTAGGTTTATAGGTACCGTATGTCCTCTGTGATTGTTAGGTTTATAGGTACCGTATGTCCTCTGTGATTGTTAGGTTTATAGGTACCGTATGTCCTCTGTGATTGTTAGGTTTATAGGTACCGTATGTCCTCTGTGATTGTTAGGTTTATAGGTACCGTATGTCCTCTGTGATTGTTAGGTTTATAGGTACCGTATGTCCTCTGTGATTGTTGGGTTTATAGGTACCGTATGTCCTCTGTGATTGTTAGGTTTATAGGTACCATATGTCCTCTGTGATTGTTGCTCAAAGGGTATATACAGTCCCTAGGGAAAGTCTACACACCAAAAATCCCTTTTTAGATTTAATTTTAAGGCAGCAAAATCTGAAAACTGTGCAAGGAGTGTGTAGACTTTCACTCAGCACTGTATACTATATATATCTGCCCTCTGTCTCCTGTAGGTATCCTGGAGGTCCGTACGGTGTCCGAGGGAGGAGTGTTAGCTATCAAAGGAGTGAAAAGTCAGTACTATATCTCCATGAACAGGACTGGCCTGCTGCAAGGCAAGGTAATTAACTAAACTACCTTCTCTCTGCTGGACAGGGTTGGAATGCACTGCACTGTACAGTGCCTTGTGTTTTAGGTTATTGTCCTGCTGAAAGATTCATTCATCTGGTGGAAATCAGACTGAATCAGGATTTTGCCCGTTCTTAGCTCCATTCCATTTCTTTTTTATCTTGAAAAACTCCCCAGCCCTTAACAATTACAAGCATACCCATAACATGATGCATATATAAATAGGAGAAACATAAGCAAGTAAAAAAAGCATAAAATGTTTATAACCCTCCTCACGCCTAATATCGTCCCATTTTGTGTCCTTATTTATTTACAGAAAATCTACAATGAGAACTGCAACTTCAAGGAGATTTTCCTAGAAAACTACTTCAACGCTTACTCGTCTGTTAAGTCGAGTAGAGACGGCAAGGAGATGTTCATTGCTCTGTCTCAAAAGGGCAGACCACTGAGAGGGAAGAAGACCAGGAGGGAACACATCACCTCCCACTTCATTCCCATGAAATGCAGAGAGGAGGAGAGGACTGGCGTCTGAGAGAAGGAGACTGAAAAAGGAAGAGGTGACTGGAGCCTGAGAGGAAGAGAGGACTGAAAGAGGAGAGGAGGAGAGGACTGAAAGAGGAGGAGAAGACTGAAAGAGGAGAGGACTGAAAGAGGAGGAGAGGAGAATATGACTGAAAGAGGAGGAGAGGACTGAAAGAGGAGGAGAGCAGGAGAGGACTGAAAGAGGAGAGGAGAGAAATGGGGCTTTAAAGGAGGAGAGGAGAGGATGGGCCTGAGAGTTGAGAGGACTGAGAGAGCAGAGAGGACAGAAAGAGGAGTAAAGAAGGATAGGAGAGAGGACTGAGAGAGCAGAGAGGACAGAAAGAGGAGGAATGAAGGATGGGAGAAAGGACAGAGAGCAGAGAGGACAGAAAAAGGAGGAAAGAAGGATGGGAGAGAGGACTGAGAGCAGAGAGGACAGAAAGAGGAGGAAAGAAGGATAGGAGAGAGGACAGAGAGCAGAGAGGACAGAAAGAGGAGGAAAGAAGGATGGGAGAGAGGACAGAGAGCAGAGAGGACAGAAAGAGGAGTAAAGAAGGATAGGAGAGGACTGAGAGAGCAGAGAGGACAGAAAGAGGAGGAAAGAAGGATGGGAGAGAGGACAGAGAGCAGAGAGGACAGAAAGAGGAGGAAAGAAGGATAGGAGAGAGGACAGAGAGGACAGAAAGAGGAGGAAAGAAGGATGGGAGAGAGGACAGAGAGCAGAGAGGACAGAAAGAGGAGGAAAGAAGGATAGGAGAGAGGACAGAGAGGACAGAAAGAGGAGGAAAGAAGGATGGGAGAGAGGACAGAGAGCAGAGAGGACAGAAAGAAGGTTGGGAGAGAGGACAGAGAGCAGAGAGGACAGAACAGAAAGGACTGAAGCTGTGACGTCTGGATGAAGAGACCCATGTTGGGATTCTTGGACGTTGTGACGGCTGAGCTGCAGATCTTTGTTGTATAATTGAATATAATCTAACTCCAGTCGGTACAGTATACCACTTCAGTCACGTCATATTAGCTGTGAAACACTGAGAAAATACAACTACTCATCATTATCAACAACACCACTCTCCTGGCTGGTACAATGTAAATAAGTTCTGTAGTTACTTATCCTTTCATGTGCCAAGGTTTTTAGTGTAAAACTGATGCACGGTCCTCCTCAGGAGTGCGAATGTTAAAGGTCCAATGCAGCTGTTCTGAGTAACAATTAAGTACCTTACTGTGATTGATTTCAATAAAAATTGTGAAAAAGAAACAACATTTGCTTCTTAGCAAAGAGCAAGTTTCTCAAGCAAGAATTTAGCTGGAACAGTATGTGATTGGTCTGAGTGGGGAGGGGAAATCTGAAAAATAGCTGTTATTGGCAGAGAGATGTGAAACTCTCTTTCTTATTGGTGATGTCAACAGGCAGGCTAAAACTCCACCCCACCAAAACAGGCTGAAATGTCATGCAGTTATCTCAAACAGCTCCTACACTAAAAGGGAATTATCATGATTTTCAACATTTCACAGTATTATTCCAACCTCACTGTGTGGAAATATATCTAAAACAACAGGTAGTGGTCAATAATACTAACAATATCCTTGATATGGATGAAGTCAAGCACTCTGTTTCAGCATAACGGTTGTTTTGGGATAAACGCAATACAGGGAAAGTAATTAGAAAAGGGATGTTTGAGAACATTTATAATAAAACTGTTCCTACTGACTGAATTCTCCAGGTAATGTCAAAATGTAATGTCAAAATGTAATGTCAAAGTAAGCTGATCAGTCACTTACTTTACTCAAGAAAAGTATTATTATGGATAATAGTTGTACTATTATACTAGTCTTACTTCCCTTATTATAATGGGTAATAGTGTAATGAATATAGGAGAACTAATAAAATACAGTTGGTATTTACCTGGAATTTGCAAAAACCAACAGCTGGTTATAATTTGTATTATTATGGGTGGTTCGAGCCTGAATGCTGATTGTCTGAGAAACGTGGTATATCACCGGTATGACAAAACATGTACTTTTACTGCTCTAATTCCATTGGTAACCAGTTTATAATAGCAATAAGGCACCTCAGGGGTTTGTGGTATATGGCCAATAGTTGCTTCATGCATAACAGCCCTTAGCCGTGGTCATATACCACACCCCCTCGGGCCTCATTGCTTCATTATAGACTACTTAATCAATCAAGAAAATTGGAAACGATGTGATATCAAATGGCACCTATTGCAGTGCTCCATGTTTCATTTCATTCCAAACATTCTAAGAGCTCGTTACTGAGTAATAATTATTTGTTTCAATGTTATGTCTAAGAGCTAGTAACTGAGTAATAATTATTTGTTTCAATGTTATGTCTAAGAGCTAGTAACTGAGTAATAATTATTTGTTTCCATGTAAGTAAATTGCAGGTAGAAAGCAGACTGTAAAATAAAGTGTAACTAAACGTAGTATAATAAGCAAACAGTACCATATACATATTAACAGGTATGAACTGTCAGCAGAGAACTACCAAAGCAAAAACTCAGTTGGCTTGACGTTGGATCAATGTAAAGACAGACAGCAAGCTGGACTTGTCTTTTCACTGTACAAGTGTTCAAAGCATACCATATACATACATACATACACACACAATATATACAGTATATTGATAAATATATATGTACGAACTAAAATACATATGTAATTACATGTGACAGCTGCTCATTGACTCCCAATGAATTTACTAAGGTTTGAAAATGACTGTGTACCAAATGGCACTGTATTTCCTACATATATAAAATAATGTACTTTGTGGGATAAATAAAGTATTTTTAATGTAATAAAAAGTAGTGCACTATGTAGGGAATAGGGTGCAGGGAATGTGGGGAATGTGGGACGCAGGTTTAACAATGCAAGAGTGTAACGCTGATGATGCTGATGAAGTTAGGAATGATATCTGGATTAAAGTACAGAGAGACCAGAACACACAGCGTGTTAAATGTGTATGTTATACTGTATGCCTTGATCATCCTCCACTATAATTAATGATTATATCAATTGTTAGCGTTGATCTCTGTTATGCACCTGACGTGTTAAATGGTATTTCTTTAAACTAGCACCCTATTCTATATATAGTGCACTACTTTTGACTGGAGCCCTATGGGCCCTGGTTAAAAGTAGTGCACTACTCAGACAATAGGGTGCCATTTGGGATGTATACAGGCTTTTTTTTCTGTTGAGACATTCCATGTTCTGCCAGATACCATAATGCTTTACTAAGGTATTGTTGGTCTCACTAAGGAATTGAAGTTAACTGCAGCAACATACCAGAGGCTTCATTTAACCACTTCATTCCTTTAATCTCTTCTGTTTTGGGATGTTCCAGAAGCACATCACATATACCGTACTCGTCATCTCACTACCTACAGGAAGACCTTTTAAATAACGTTTTAACAACCTTTTAAAGACATTCACTCTGTCTGCACAGTTACAACTAAACTGCAAAATGTCCATAATGGCCTATAACGTTTGTGTTATTATCCATTGTTTTAAGTTATTATTTGTGTTATTTATATAAAAAACAAAGAGGAGTTATTATGGGGTGTTTGGAGTGTAAATTATTTATTTTTTAAGATGTGTTTTGCTGCGGCATCTTTGGGGACATAAACCATGCCCTCATTCTGCCACTACCCATAATCCTCGCTGGCCAGGAGTGTGAGCAGAGGGTTCGGTTTGAACCAGAGAAACAACAACATATCACCTGCCAACAACACATTCGAGGAACAGCAAAATACAAGACATTCAGAGAATAACTGATCGGCAAAATACAAGACATTCAGAGAATAACTGAACAGCAAAATACAAGACATTCAGAGAATAACTGAACAGCAAAATACAAGACATTCAGAGAATAACTGAACGGCAAAATACAAGACATTCAGAGAATAACTGAACGGCAAAATACAAGACATTCAGAGAATAACTGAACAGCAAAATACAAGACATTCAGAGAATAACTGAACAGCAAAATACAAGACATTCAGAGAATAACTGATCGGCAAAATACAAGACATTCAGAGAATAACTGATCGGCAAAATACAAGACATTCAGAGAATAACTGAACAGCAAAATACAAGACATTCAGAGAATAACTGAACAGCAAAATACAAGACATTCAGAGAATAACTGAACGGCAAAATACAAGACATTCAGAGAATAACTGAACGGCAAAATACTAGACATTCAGAGAATAACTGAACAGCAAAATACAAGACATTCAGAGAATAACTGAACGGCAAAATACAAGACATTCAGAGAATAACTGAACGGCAAAATACAAGACATTCAGAGAATAACTGAACGGCAAAATACAAGACATTCAGAGAATAACTGAACGGCAAAATACAAGACATTCAGAGAATAACTGAACGGCAAAATACAAGACATTCAGAGAATAACTGAACGGCAAAATACAAGACATTCAGAGAATAACTGAACAGCAAAATACAAGACATTCAGAGAATAACTGAACAGCAAAATACAAGACATTCAGAGAATAACTCGTCAGGAATATAAAAAGGATCCTCTGTGCTGATGTTATATGGATAATAAACCAGCATATATCTGACAACTTAAGTGTTTTTTATTTTAAACACAGACACTTGATATACAGAATGGCATAGGGTTCCACCATCCTACTATGTTCTATAACGGCGATGCTATTGACCCTGTTAAAATCCGTAATATGGTTCTCGGTAAAGATGGAACAGATCATGACGAGAGGTGGGGAGTGTGTTATGTACCTCCATTGAAATTGATTTGCAAAGTTGGATCAAAATTGGTGTCATACTGCCTTAGATGTGATGGTAGAAAGATTTGATTTTAAAATTGAGCATTAATCAATGCCTCATGTACCATAACAATGTTTTATACCTTATATCATATATCATATAGCATACAGTATTATTGGATTGTGGGTTTACCTGTTAAACCCTGACAAGAGACAAGTATCCCTGCCTGGTGATCCTCTAAGATATTGTAGGATCTTACAGCATCTTCTAGGATCTCGAAAGATATTTTCAGGATGTGAGCTTGGCTGGGATCTCAAAAACATATTCAGAGATGGTGAGTCAAGCCCCCTACAGATCCATATATCATTCTAACAACACCTTCCATTAGTCTCTTCATACTGATGGCCTAAAAATAACATCCTGCAGTTTATCACAGTTTAAAGGTCTGCTGCAGGTCTGGGTCCTTCAGACTGCCAACGTTAATAAAACTCTCAGTCTCACTGTGTTGGAGTTCTCTCCAGAGATGTTAACCAGACTAGTTCCCATCTTATACAACTAAAGCACTAGATAATCAAATCTGCTGTCCTTTGTCCCAACAATATTAAATACACATTGGGAAGATACATATGGGAAAAGTTTAATTTAGATAAGGGTTCAGCAGGGAGATGCATGAGACACATGAATGACATTATTCCTTGTCTGATAAGGTACATCAGAAAAACAGTCCTGGATACATCTCTTAATTTGATGCAGCAGCGGATAAAAATATGTCAACACACGAACTACATGTTGTAGTAACTCCCTCATAAATGTATATTGTGTTGAGTGAAATCTGAGAGCTGTTAGATTGAGGGGAGAGTGTATTGGCAGGCGGCCACACACACACACACACACACACACACACACCCTACACACGCATACATATAGGCAGATAGATGAGAGCTTTACCTTCTGTTGGGGTTCACATCTGGCTCTGAGCAGCTCTGACAGATAAAGAGTCAAGTTGAGAGAGCAAACCCCAGAATAAGGTTGACCCAAACAAAGTCTGAGCAAGGTGAAGGCTTCTGCCAAGTCACGCAAAGTTAGTCTTAGCAGATAATTTGTAACATGTTCAAAATGTAAACACATTTCTAACTCAAGGCTGTGGATTCCCAACAGGCTGTGGAGGAGACTGCAGCCAACAGGAGCTAATGGGGTTGTAGAGAAAAGAGCTGGGTCTGCTAAGAACATAGAGGAAAGAGGAGAGAGCTGGCTAGGCCTGCTAGGAACACAGAGGAGAGAGGAGAGAGCTGGCTAGGCATGCTAGGAACACAGAGGAGAGAGGAGAGAGCTGGCTAGGCCTGCTAGGAACATAGAGGAGAGAGGAGATAGCTGGCTGGGCCTGCTAGGAACACAGAGGAGAGAGGAGAGAGCTGGCTAGGCATGCTAGGAACATAGAGGAGAGAGGAGAGAGCTGGCTAGGCCTGCTAAGAACATAGAGGAGAGAGGAGAGATGAGAGAGCTGGCTAGGCCTACTAGGAACACAGAGGAGAGACGAGAGAGCTGGCTAGGCATGCTAGGAACATAGAGGAGAGAGGAGAGAGCTGGCTAGGCCTGCTAGGAACATAGAGGAGAGAGGAGCGAGCTGGCTAGGCCTGCTAGGAGCATAGAGGAGAGAGGAGAGAGCTGGCTAGGCCTGCTAGGAACATAGAGGAGAGAGGAGAGAGCTGGCTAGGCCTGCTAGGAACATAGAGGAGAGAGGAGAGAGCTGGCTAGGCCTGCTAGGAACATAGAGGAGAGAGGAGAGAGCTGGCTAGGCCTGCTAGGAGCATAGAGGAGAGAGGAAAGAGCTGGCTAGGCCTGTTAGGAACATAGAGGAGAGAGGAGAGAGCTGGCTAGGCCTGCTAGGAACATAGAGGAGAGAGGAGAGAGCTGGCTAGGCCTGCTAGGAACATAGAGGAGAGAGGAGAGAGCTGGCTAGGCCTGCTAGGAGCATAGAGGAGAGAGAAATAGCAAGGCCTGCTATAAACATAGAGGACAGAGAGCTAGCAGGGCTTGGTACAAACATAGAGGAGAGAGATAACTGGAGGTTAGGCTTGCTGGTTAGGAAAATAAAGGAGAGAGGAGACTATATCATCCCTCTAATCACTCTGACATCAATGCAAATGTATTCAAAAATCTAATCAAACATTTAATGAGAGCCCATGTGCTCATGGCTATGCAATTGCATGAGAAAACAGAGTTTTGATGGCCTCTATTAGAAATCTGATCCCATCAGCTTTGTAAAGGCCTACTATATATATTTCTCAACTTTCCTAATATTAAGCACATTGCTTCTCTTTACAACAGGAGTATAGCCTACCTGGCTGGCATGAAAATGAACCACGGGAAAAGAGTCCTCCATTCACTATTTAAGTGCATTGAGACAGGTGCATGATAATGGTCCATTCTAAATTGAAACAAATATCACAAATATATTATTTAGTAAATGTAAAAACAATATTGAATTAAGAATAGTGTAATGGGTGACAAAATCACTTGTAAATGATATATTATCAATAGTAAATGATGCCCAGCTTGTGAGCAGTAAGGCAAGAAACACGTCATGCCTTTTTTTGTGACTTTTTTAAATCATAGTCGCACACCTCATGTAGCCTAGCCCATAGGCCTATATGTTTTGATAAGGTTTGATAAGGTTTGATAAGGCCACTTTATCACAATTAAAGTGGCCAAATAACTTCTTACAACTAAGCACATTAATCCGCTTTACAACCGGTGTAGAGCCTAACTGGCATACATAGGCGGCGCGTGAGTTTCAAGTTTGGGGAAGATACATTTTACCATAAAAATGCACCTTTATAATGAAGAATTACACGCATAATCGCATTTGCAGTCACTTTTGAGAATGATAATTGATTGCATTTTGGAACATTCGTGCTTATATCCTAGTGCCGTGTGCGCATTGCTGCACTTTTAATGTGAAGAAATAGCCTAATAGTTTATCAACATTTTAAGCTAAACGTTACGATCTGTTGCATCATTGCTTTTAAAAGGTTTTTTGATGCTAGTGATTGTATTAATTTGGGATCTATCGCATCTCACACTGAAGGACAAGTTGAAAAATTGAATAGGTCAACTTTTGTACTATGGGGGATAGTACAGTCGTGGCCAAAAGTTTTGAGAATGACACAAATATTAATTTTCACAAAGTCTGCTGCCTCAGTTTGTATGATGGCAATTTGTATATACTCCAGAATGTTATGAAGAGTGATCAGATGAATTGCAAAGTCCCTCTTTGCCATGTAAATGAACTGAATCCCAAAAAATAATTTCCACTACATTTCAGCCCTGCCACAAAAGGACCAGCTGACATCATGTCAGTGATTCTCTCGTTAACACAGGTGTGAGTGTTGACGAGGACAAGGCTGGAGATCACTCTGTCATGCTGATTGAGTTCGAATAACAGACTGGAAGCTTCAAAAGGAGGGTGGTGCTTGGAATCATTGTTCTTCCTCTGTCAGTCATGGTTACCTGCAAGGAAACACGTGCCGTCATCATTGCTTTGCACAAAAAGGGCTTCACAGGGAAGGATATTGCTGCCAGTAAGATTGCACCTAAATCAACCATTTATCGGATCATCAAGAACTTCAAGGAGAGCAGTTCAATTGTTGTGAAGAAGGCTTCTGGGCGCCCAAGAAAGTCCAGCAAGTGCCAGGACCATCTCCTAAAGTTGATTCAGCTGCGGGATCGGGGCACCACCAGTACAGAGCTTGCTAAGGAATGGCAGCAGGCAGGTGTGAGTGCATCTGCACGCACAGTGAGGCGAAGACTTTTGGAGGATGGCCTGGTTGTCACGTTCTTTCAAAATCGAACCCAGAAGCAGACCAGGACAAGGAGAGTAGGAAGAAGGTGAGTATTTATTTACAAGTGAATGTGAATGGGTAGATATATCCAGGTGGCGTAGCGGGCAGCGGTGGTGAGTTGATGGGAGTAAATAGGTGGATCCAATGGGGTAGCAGAATCCTCCGACGACCAGGCGGGAATGGGGTAAATGATCCGGGTGAGTAACTGAAGACAAAACAAACGGAGGTAAGTTTAAGGCAAGCAATACGTAAAAAACAACAAAACAAATTCTATCCAACTTGAGGCTGATACTATGGCACAACATACTGTTCATGGCTAACGATCCGGCAGGGAATGGATGTCAGGTCCGGGCTTATGAAGAGGAGAGATGATGATCAGGACCAGGTGTGCAGATAGCTGATGGGATACAGGTGCGGGTAATCAGAACTCCCAACTGGCTACATTGCCCGGCAACCAGACAGGGTGCGTTCCAGGACGCCGGAAAAAACACTCCAGGACAGAACACAGGCAAAACACCGACTCAGGAAACGGGATTCGTGACAGTACCCCCCCTCCGACGAACGCCACCGGGCGGACTACCCGGAGCGCCAGGGTGGAGGCGGTAAAAGTCACGAAGCAGGTCATCGTCAAGGATCTGACGCCGAGGAATCCAACTCCTCTCCTCAGGACCATATCCTTCCCAATCCACTAAATACTGGTACCCTCGACCCCGCCGTCTGGAGTCCATGATGCGGCGCACCGTGTAGACAGGACCACCTCCGATCATCCGAGGAGGAGGAGGACGAGGAGGAGGGGGCAACAGAGGACTGAGGAGAACCGGCTTGAGGCAGGAGACATGAAAGGTGGGATGTACTCTTAGTGTAGCAGGCAACTTGAGTCGGACCACAACAGGATTAATGATCCTCTCCACTACAAACGGACCAATGAACTTCGGTGACAGTTTCCTCGACTCAGTCCGTAGAGGAAGATCCCGTGTAGCCAACCAAACCCTATCTCCGACGGTATAAGCGGGGGCAGGAACACGGCGACGATTCGCCTGGATCTGATACCGGTCAGAAACCTTAAGGAGGGCCTTCCTGGCCCGATGCCAGGTGCGGTGGCAACGACGAATGTGGGTCTGGACAGAAGGAACCGAGAGATCCCGCTCCTGAGAAGGAAACAAGGGAGGTTGGTAACCGTACAGGCACTGGAAGGGAGACATCCCAGTGGCAGATGAAGGGAGAGTATTATGAGCATACTCGACCCAGGGTAATTGAGAGGACCAAGAGGTGGGATCAGAGGAAACAAGACAGCGCAGCGTGGACTCCATCTTCTGGTTGGCTCTCTCCGCCTGACCATTAGATTGGGGGTGAAATCCAGATGTGAGACTGACTGTAGCTCCAATGGCCAAACAGAAGGATTTCCAGACAGCAGAGGTAAACTGAGGACCACGGTCAGAAACAATGTCACAGGGCAACCCGTGGACCCTGAACACCTCCCTAACCAGGATCTCGGACGTCTCAGTGGCAGAAGGCAGCTTGGAGAGGGGAACAAAGTGGGCAAACTTGCTGAATCTATCCACAATGGTCAGAATAACCGTGTTACCAACAGAAGAGGGCAACCCCGTGACAAAATCCAGGGCCAGATGCGACCAAGGTCGCCGGGGAATAGGTAGGGGGTGAAGAAGCCCAGAGCTAGCCCGATTGGTACTCTTATTCTGCGCACAAACAGGACAAGCGGCAACAAACCTCCGGGTATCTTCTCCCATGGCAGGCCACCAAAATCGTCTGCGCAGTAGCGCCATAGTCCGAGCAACGCCAGGGTGACAAGCTATCTTGCTGGCGTGGGACCACTGAAGGACAGCAGAACGAACCGACTCAGGCACGAACAACCGACCGGGTGGACCGTTACCGGGCCCGGGCTGTGTCCGAAGGGCTGCCATCACATCCTCCTCAATCCTCCATGTAACGGCTCCCACGACAACGTTCTGGGGAAGAATCGTCTCAGTCTTGGCCCCACTCTCCTCCGTCTTGGAGAACATCCGGGACAGGGCGTCCGCCTTCCCGTTCTTCGACCCAGGTCGGAACGTCAGGGAAAAATTGAAGCGTCCAAAAAACAAAGCCCACCGGGCCTGACGGGAGTTGAGACGTTTAGCCGATTGCACGTAAGCCAGATTCTTGTGGTCAGTCCAGACCACAAACGGTTGCTCCGCTCCCTCCAACCAGTGACGCCACTCCTCCAAGGCAAGCTTCACAGCGAGAAGCTCCCGGTTACCCACATCGTAGTTTCTTTCAGCTGGAGAAAGACGACAAGAGTAGAAGGCGCAGGGATGGAGTTTACCGTCAGTGGAGCTACGCTGGGACAGGATGGCGCCCACCCCCACATCAGACGCATCCACCTCCACAACGAACTGACGGGAAGTGTCAGGTTGAGAGAGAATCGGGGCGTTGGTGAATCGGCTCTTCAAATCTAGAAATGCCCGGTCTGCCTCAGGAGACCAACAGAACTTTCTGGTGCAAGACGTCAGTACAGTTAAAGGGGCGGCCACCCGGCTGTAATCACGGATAAACCTCCGATAAAAATTCGCAAACCCCAGGAATCTCTGGAGCTGCAATCTTGTACCGGGCTGGACCCAATCCCGAACCGCCCGAACCTTCTCTTGGTCCATCTTGATCTCTCCCCTGGATATGATGTACCCGAGGAAGGACGTCGTGTGGGCGTGAAAATCACACTTCTCAGCCTTCACGAACAGACGGTTCTCCAATAACCGCTGCAGGACCTGCTTGACATGCAGAACGTGGCTAGAAAGCTCCTTCGAGAAGATGAGGATATCATCCAGGTAAACGAACACAAAAATACCAATCATATCTCTCAGAACGTCATTCACCATACTTTGGAACACAGCAGGAGCGTTGGTCAGTCCAAACGGCATCACCTGGTACTCAAAATGTCCCATCGGAGTATTGAACCCAGTCAACCACTCGTCCCCCTCTTTGATCCGAACCAAATGATAAGCATTACGTAAATCAAGCTTCGTAAAAACCGTAGCACCCTGTAAGGAATCGAAAGCCGAGCTCATCAAGGGCAGAGGATACTTGTTCTTGACCGTAATATCATTCAAACCCCGATAATCAATACACGGTCGAAGAGAGCCATCCTTCTTGCTCACAAAAAAAAATCCTGCTCCCAGAGGTGATGACGAGGGCCGAATGAGACCTGCAGCTAGAGACTCCTTGATGTAGGTCTCCAAGGCCTCACGTTCAGGTCGAGAGATACTGTATAACCGTCCCTTGGGAAAGGCAGCTCCAGGAAACAGATTAATCGCACAGTCATAAGGTCGGTGGGGAGGAAGGGACAGAGCCTTCTGTTTACTGAATACTTCACCCAACTCGTGATATGTTTCTGGAACCAGGGACAAATCAGGAGGAGCAGAGTCACTGACCTGACTGGAAACAGCAGGAGAACAGGCAGTCCTAAGGCAGTTAGCATGACACTCAATGCTCCAACTAGTTACCTTACCCGTCACCCAATCAAACGAGGGATTGTGTTCCTTCAGCCAGGGGTAACCAAGAACCAGAGGAACATGGGGCGAGGACAGAATGAAGAAGGAGATAAACTCTGAATGATTCCCCGACACCAACATCTTAACCGGTTCAGTCCTCATAGTGATCCGTGCCAGACTACTGCCGTTCAGAGTGGTTGCTTCAATGGCTTCCGGCAATTGCTCCTTGGAAAGCCCCAGCTGTTCCACCAAGTCGGCATCAATAAAGCTGCCATCGGCACCTGAATCGATAAGAGCGTTCATCTCTAAGCTCTGATCCTTACTCATAAGGGTCGCAGGAAAACGGGGTCTGACAGGATCCTTGAGAGATTGAAACTGGCTCGCTAAAATTCCTCCCAAAACTAGCGAGCCGGGCAGTTTAACGGGCGCTGTGGACAAGCGGAGATGTAATGTCCCGAGCTACCACAGTAGAAACAGCTGTTGGTCTCACGTCTACGTTGGCGCTCCTCCTTAGTTAGCCCGTGTCGCCCCACTTGCATTGGTTCAGAATCTGGTGGCAAGACCCCTCCACTAATCCCGTGTGGGGAATAACGATCAATACGTTCTGGTTCACTTCCTGAACCGAATGGTAACCGAGTTGCTGATTGATTGGATGGGCCCCACTGCTTCTCCCTCCTTCTCTCTCGGACTCTATTATCTACCCGAATAGATAAAGTGACCAAGCTGTCTAGGTCACTAGGCTCTGGATAGGATATCAGCTCGTCCTTGAGTTGCTCCGACAACCCCTGGTAAAAAGCCGCTTGTAGTGACTCCTCATTCCAACCACTCTCCACAGCCAATGTCCTGAACTCGATCATAAAGTCTGCCACACTGCGAGCTCCTTGGCGAAGAGTGAACAAACGTTTAGCTGCGTCCTTACCTCGGACTGGATGGTCAAAAAGCTTTCTCATCTCTCCCGTGAACTCCAGGTATGAAGCCATGCAGGTCCCCTGTCGTTCCCAAACGGCTGAAGCCCATTCCAGAGCTCTTCCACGCAGCAGTTCAATAACAAAGGCTATCCTAGCCTTGTCAGTGGCGTAAGAATGGGGCTGCAGATCAAACACTAACCCACACTGCATAAGAAACGAACGGCATCTTCCCAAATCCCCTTCATATTTATCAGGCGTCGGTACCTTGGGTTCACGGAAGGAAACCGCTCCAGACACGGCAGGTGAGATGGGTGAAACAGGTGGTGAATGAATCGCCGGCAAACTGAGCTGATCCTGGATTTGTGTCAAGCTAGCAGATAAATTCTGGATTGAACCCGCTATCTCCTGTAGCGTCATCTTGTGTTGTCCCAATGTCTTCCCCTGCTGGGTAATGGCATGGCAAACGGAGTCCAGGTCCGCTGGGTTCATCCTTGGCCGGATCGTTCTGTCACGTTCTTTCAAAATCGAACCCAGAAGCAGACCAGGACAAGGAGAGTAGGAAGAAGGTGAGTATTTATTTACAAGTGAATGTGAATGGGTAGATATATCCAGGTGGCGTAGCGGGCAGCGGTGGTGAGTTGATGGGAGTAAATAGGTGGATCCAATGGGGTAGCAGAATCCTCCGACGACCAGGCGGGAATGGGGTAAATGATCCGGGTGAGTAACTGAAGACAAAACAAACGGAGGTAAGTTTAAGGCAAGCAATACGTAAAAAACAACAAAACAAATTCTATCCAACTTGAGGCTGATACTATGGCACAACATACTGTTCATGGCTAACGATCCGGCAGGGAATGGATGTCAGGTCCGGGCTTATGAAGAGGAGAGATGATGATCAGGACCAGGTGTGCAGATAGCTGATGGGATACAGGTGCGGGTAATCAGAACTCCCAACTGGCTACATTGCCCGGCAACCAGACAGGGTGCGTTCCAGGACGCCGGAAAAAACACTCCAGGACAGAACACAGGCAAAACACCGACTCAGGAAACGGGATTCGTGACACTGGTGTCAAGAAGGGCAGCAAAGAAGACACTTCTCTCCAGGAAAAACATCAGGGACAGACTGATATTCTGCAAAAGGTACAGGGATTGGACTGCTGAGGACTGGGGTAAAGTCATTTTCTCTGATGAATCCCCTTTCCGATTGTTTGGGGCATCCGGAAAAAAGGTGAGCGCTACCATCAGTCCTGTGTCATGCCAACAGTAAAGCATCCTGAGACCATTCATGTGTGGGGTTGCTTCTCAGCCAAGGGAGTGGACTCACTCACAATTTTGCCTAAGAACACAGCCATGAATAAAGAATGGCACCAACACATCCTCTGAGAGCAACTTCTCCCAACCATCCAGGAACAGTTTGGTGACGAACAATGCCTTTTCCAGCATGATGTAGCACCTTGCCATAAGGCAAAAGTGATAACTAAGTGGCTCGGGGAACAAAACATCGATATTTTTGGTCCATGGCCAGGAAACTCCCCAGACCTTAATCCCATTGAGAACTTGTGGTCAATCCTCAAGAGGCGGGTGGACAAACAAAAACCCACAAATTCTGACAAACTCCAAGCATTGATTATGCAAGAATGGGCTGCCATCAGTCAGGATGTGGCCCAGAAGTTAATTGACAACATGCCAGGGCAGATTGCAGAGGTCTTGAAAAAGAAGGGTCAACACTGCAAATATTGACTCTTTGCATCAACTTCATGTAATTGTCAATAAAAGCCTTTGACACTTATGAAATGCTTGTAATTATACTTCAGTATTCCATAGTAACATCTGACAAAAAATATCTAAAGACACTGAAGCAGCAAACTTTGTGAAAATTAATATTTGTGTCAATCTCAAAACTTTTGGCCACGACTGTAGATTGACATAGGCTAGTGCTTTTGCTGTTCGTTAGGCCTATTCATCTTGTTGGCAGACGAAAAGTAAATGTGGACAGTTCCAATATCTTCCAACATCTTCAATATGCACTTAGGAATTTGATTAGGACGTGCAGTTATGCCCCAGATGGGTCTGTCTTCACTTTTAGCCTGTGAAAAGGATCTGATCACATGACGTGCATTGGCTAATAAGAAATTAGTTATCTGAGAGAGCCATGTGAGTGAGAGATGCTTCGGCGCACGCAGTCGGGAGAAGGGACTTATAATTATTATATTCAATCCAAGGACACAACATCCACTGGCCGCAAAAGGAATGATTTTTTCAGTGGGATGCCACTGGGAAATTCGAGGCATGATCAAGTGCTTGTCAAATTGTGAATGAGAGTGATGAAGTGTGTTCAGCCTGTGTAAAGAAACAAAGCAGAGCTCAGGCCTTTCATGCAACTTTTTTCATATCATCATTAGAGTCACATACAGCCTTAGAATGTATTAAAAATCTAAACATACAGCCCAATGTTTGTATCACAACTAAAGTTGCATAAATAACTCTAAATGAAGCATATAGGAGGACCTGTTTCTTTGTTAACTGGTCAACACAGAATAGCCGGATGTGCGCACTCCCTCCAATCGTTAGGAGAAAATATCATTTATATTTTATTCAGTTATGTTCAATTGCATTCTTCATACTATAAAATAATTCCACGGAATTCTAAGCAAACATGTCTGCTTAATATTTTTTTATTATAAATATATTTTTACCTATATTTAACTAGGCAAGTCAGTTAAGAACAAATTATTATTTACAATGACGGCCTACACCGGCCAAACCCGGACGACGCTGGGCCAATTGTGCGCCGCCCTATGGGACTCCCAATCACGGCCGGTTGTGATACAGCCTGGATTCGAACCAGGATGTCTGTAGCACTGAGATGCAGTGCCTTAGACCGCTGCGCAACTCAGGAGCCCAATGAAGTAGTGTAGCCCACAACCATATGACATAGCCAGATCAGGGCCTAACATAAGGTCTCAGAGTATGCTTTTCTGTTCTTCTGAAATAGACTACATTTCTTTAGACCTGTCTAAAATAAATAATGGAAGACAGACACATAGTGGAAATTACAAACTTCAGAAGCCTTTTCTAACCAAAAATACACTACAAGTTTTAAATGTCCTGCATTGCAGGAAAGTTATCCTTCAACAGGGTGATCAAATTAAGATCCTACATCTGTAGGGAGTCAAACATGTATCCCAAACATTCCAAGACGATCACCTCTCCTTCCCTTTTGCTTGGCTGTAGAAATAGAAACCATACAAATATTAGGGGTCGTCCAGTCTCTTTTATTCCAGTTTGTTGTATATTATGTTTGTCCTGTGGTCTGCAACCAAAAGGCCTAAAGAACATCACCAAAACAAGATGGAACCTGAGACAGGCAGAACAGTAGCCTGACTGGTCTCAACACTATTATTCAACAATACTGTGAATGTGGATAATGAAAAGGATAACCCTCAGTCAATCTGAAACAAAAGTTCAGTAGGCTTAGCCTAAACCCTCAGTCAATCTGAAACAACAGGTCAGTAGGCTTAGCCTAAACCCTCAGTCAGTCTGAAACAACAGGTCAGTAGGTTTAGCCTAAACCCTCAGTCAGTCTGAAACAACAGGTCAGTAGGCTTAGCCTAAACCCTCAGTCAGTCTGAAACAACAGGTCAGTAGGCTTAGCCTAAACCCTCAGTCAGTCTGAAACAACAGGTCAGTAGGTTTAGCCTAAACCCTCAGTCAGTCTGAAACAACAGGTCAGTAGGCTTAGCCTAAACCCTCAGTCAGTCTGAAACAACAGGTCAGTAGGCTTAGCCTAAACCCTCAGTCAGTCTGAAACAACAGGTCAGTAGGCTTAGTCTAAACCCTCAGTCAGTCTGAAACAACAGGTCAGTAGGCTTAGCCTAAACCCTCAGTCAGTCTGAAACAACAGGTCAGTAGGTTTAGTCTAAACCCAAATGGCACCAAATCCCCTATATAGTGCACTACTTTTGACCAAGGAGAATAGGATGCCATTTGGGATGCAGATCGAGTCAGAGTGGCATGAACGCTGGTGATGAGTGGAATCAGCTACAGTAACATCAGCAACATCAGTGTTGCACAGCAGCAAACTCTCCACTTGTTAAAGTAATGTGAGGAACGATCTACTACGATCCAGAGACACACTTTAAGCACAGCGGACGGCAGTAGGCCCTGCATGCATTTGTGGCGAAGCAGGAACAAATGAGACAACATGTGTGCTTAATGCCAACAGCATGTGTGGAGGGAAGGGTAGGGGTGAGAGGGGAAACAAGGGGAGAGGCAGGAGGGTGTAGGGGGTTCCAGGGGGAGACTCGGGGGAGGTAGAGGAGGGGGAGACCCAGGGAGGCCCTGGCAGCAGCTGAACTTGATACATTTGAACCTTGTTTCCCCCAGAGAGTCTGGAGTGTTTGGAAGCTTAGCACGGAACCCCCAGAACACCACAACACTTTGAAACAGCACTAACATTACACACTCTCCTGTCTAGTGACAAATCTAAACCACAGAGAGAGATAATCAGTTACACACACACACACACACACACACACACACACACACACACACACACACACACACACACACACACACACACACACACACACACACACACACACACACACACCGTATAAATCCATGGCTGAGAGTTATGAGCACAAGCTACAAACCAAGATCAACAGAATATTGTGAGAATATAAGTGAATGAATTTCATTTCCCACTTTCTGGTAAGTATTCAGTTATGTCCCTCCTCTAAAGCTGTCCACAGTGCAGTGATGGTTTGTTGTGTGCCAACACTCAGCGAGGCCACGGCACCACAGTCAGGATGACTGGACAGTTTAACGTCTAACTATCAAGTCATGCCTTCACTACATCACAGCGTTATGTGACAGAATAGATGTAGCCTAAACCCTCAGTCAATCTGAAACAACAGGTCAGTAGGTTTAGTCTAAACCCTCAGTCAGTCTGAAACAACAGGTCAGTAGGTTTAGCCTAAACCCTCAGTCAGTCTGAAACAACAGGTCAGTAGGTTTAGTCTAAACCCTCAGTCAGTCTGAAACAACAGGTCAGTAGGTTTAGCCTAAACCCTCAGTCAGTCTGAAACAACAGGTCAGTAGGTTTAGTCTAAACCCTCAGTCAGTCTGAAACAACAGGCAGTAGGTTTAGCCTAAACCCTCAGTCAGTCTGAAACAACAGGTCAGTAGGTTTAGCCTAAACCCTCAGTCAGTCTGAAACAACAGGTCAGTAGGTTTAGCCTAAACCCTCAGTCAGTCTGAAACAACAGGTCAGTAGGTTTAGTCTAAACCCTCAGTCAATCTGAAACAACAGGTCAGTAGGTTTAGTCTAAACCCTCAGTCAGTCTGAAACACCAGGTCAGTAGGTTTAGCCTAAACCCTCAGTCAGTCTGAAACAACAGGTCAGTAGGTTTAGTCTAAACCCTCAGTCAATCTGAAACAACAGGTCAGTAGGTTTAGTCTAAACCCTCAGTCAGTCTGAAACAACAGGTCAGTAGGTTTAGCCTAAACCCTCAGTCAGTCTGAAACAACAGGTCAGTAGGTTTAGTCTAAACCCTCAGTCAGTCTGAAACAACAGGTCAGTAGGTTTAGCCTAAACCCTCAGTCAGTCTGAAACAACAGGTCAGTAGGTTTAGTCTAAACCCTCAGTCAGTCTGAAACAACAGGTCAGTAGGTTTAGTCTAAACCCTCAGTCAGTCTGAAACAACAGGTCAGTAGGTTTAGTCTAAACCCTCAGTCAGTCTGAAACAACAGGTCAGTAGGTTTAGCCTAAACCCTCAGTCAGTCTGAAACAACAGGTCAGTAGGTTTAGTCTAAACCCTCAGTCAGTCTGAAACAACAGGTCAGTAGGTTTAGTCTAAACCCTCAGTCAGTCTGAAACAACAGGTCAGTAGGTTTAGTCTAAACCCTCAGTCAGTCTGAAACAACAGGTCAGTAGGTTTAGTCTAAACCCTCAGTCAGTCTGAAACAACAGGTCAGTAGGTTTAGTCTAAACCCTCAGTCAGTCTGAAACAACAGGTCAGTAGGTTTAGTCTAAACCCTCAGTCAGTCTGAAACAACAGGTCAGTAGGTTTAGTCTAAACCCTCAGTCAGTCTGAAACAACAGGTCAGTAGACCCTCCGTGAATCTGAAACAACAGGTCAGTAGATGTAAACCCTCCGGGAATCTGAAACCACAGGTCAGTAGATGTAAACCCTCAGTAAATCTGAAACAACAGGTCAGTAGATGTGAATCTGAAACAACAGGTCAGTAGATGTGAATCTGAAACAACAGGTCAGTAGATGTGAATCTGAAACAACAGGTCAGTAGATGTAAACCCTCTGTGAATCTGAAACAACAGGTCAGTAGATCAGGTCTTACCACATGCTGACTCTCCATGGCTCTTCCCGGACGTGTCTACAGGATCCAGCCAGCCCAGATTCCAGCTCTGCCATGACAACAGGGTGGGCTTCACACCTAACAGAGACACACGGGAGACAGACAAACTATTTTTAAACACTAACTGTATGTTGTTCTTATCAAAGGACGGCCCAAAAACTGTCAGACTCCAGCCACCCAAGACATAGACTGGTGTCTCTGCTACCGAATGGCAAGCGATACCGGTGTTGTTGGTCTGGAACCAACAACACCCTGAACAGCTTCTACCCCCAAGCCATAAGACTGATAAATAGTTAACAACATAGCTACCCGGACTATCTGCATTGACCCTTTTTGCACCAACTCTTTTGACTCATCACATACGCTGCTGCTACTGTTTGTTATCTATCCTTTTGCATAGTCACTTTACCACTACCTATATGTACATATCTACCTAAATTACATTGTACCCCTGCACATCGACTCAGTACTGGCACCCCGTGTATATAGCCAAGTTATCATTACTCACTGTGTATTTATTCCTCGTGTTACAATTTCATTCTAAAATGTTTCTATTTTCTCTCTGCATTGTTGAGAAGGGCCCGTAAGTAAGCATTTCCCTGTTAGTCTGTACCTGTTGTTTACCAAGCATGTGACAAATACATTTTGATTTGATATTTGTTGTTCTTTGTCATTTACAGTTTGTCATTTTGTTGTTTAGAAAGTCTGTAATGCATTGAGATGTTAAACTGCTCTCTAAATACAGCGTGATGTGGTTGCATGCCATGATCACCAGACCCAAACAATAACACTAACCTGACACCCAGAGGGAGATGAGGTCAGTCAGGTCTGTCTTGAAGTCATGGCCTAGACGTTCCATGGACTCAGGGAACGCTCCGTAGAACGCTGCGTAAACCGCCTGGGCCAGGCAGTCTGCATACACCTGGAACACACACAGTCTTTACTGTAACTGGTGCACCTGTCTTGTCTTGCACAAACACTCACACTTGTCTTTTCTTCAAGTAAGTTAAGGGCAGGGATTTTGCAGACAGCAGCTGTTTTTGAAGAAGGTTCTACTTGCAATGACTGTGACAGCTGAATGCTCTGAATGTAAGTCTCTCTGGATAACAGTGTTTGTTAAATATACATAAGTACCTTAAAGAGCTTGTCCTTCAGGTCCATCTGAACGGTCATCAGCAGAGAGACAAAGGCTCCAGAAATCCGATCAAACAACTGGCTCTCCTCCTCCACATTAGGCTGGGAGGATATTGACACACAATTCCACACTGTAAGGTACTGCAGGCTACCTAACCTGACAGCATCCAACAACTGTCAGAACATATTCTAAAATAAATGTACGCACAGAGCCATACATTTCATCATTTACTCAACTCTATCAGGAACTATTACGTACAATATTTAGATATTTCAATAGTTCTATTGTGCATACGCTTTCTATTGTGCATACGTGTGGAAGACTGCCTCTACTTAATACTGAGCATATCATAACTTAGTTGTGGAATCTGGCAGAAACCTTCAGATAAGATCATCACTGCACGCATTTCCTATAAATCACATTCATCTATAAATACTATATTACCAGTGATGGATGATGGCTGGAGGAAAAGACTAGTCTCCCCCATCATCTGCCTCATATTAATATATGTATCAAAGTTACATGTCTTGGTTGCATTGTGCGTTGATACAGTGCATCACAAAGGTTGGAGTGAAGTCACCTTAAATGTGTGGAGGAAGAACCACCAGAATGTGTCTTTGAGAACAGCCACGGACAGATCACACAGAAAGAACGGCCTCCAGATCTTCAGGAAGCCTAGCTGCAGTAAAGAATCACACACACATGCACACACACACACGGCAGGATTAATGATGATTAGCCTGACCCCAATGAGAAGGAATTGTCCTGTTATGTACACAGCAATTAAATGGTAATTGCAAAGTGGTAATTACATAATAATTGCACAATAATTATTCTTTAGTATTTTGATAACTCATTGAAACAGCCACCACGACCTTAGCTGTTGGTAGGTTGTTACCAATTGTGTCGGTAAATACCAGCTGACACAGGAGTGTTAAATAAAGCATTACAGATAACTAGCTAATCTCTAATCTACTTTTCAATGAATACCAATCCACCCTACCGTTAAAGACTGCCACACAGCAGCATAGCTACAGTACATATGTGAGAGATTAATCATATGTGTTTGGAATGCAGTCGAATCCGATCGCATGCACGAGAGCGGGAGAAGGCCACATTCAATACACATGTGCTTGACGTGCATGCGAAGTTTGCATGCGATCCCTTTCTCTTTTTCCTAAAAGCTGTGACAGCTCAGGTATCTGTGAGACCTGACATAACATAACAAGTCTGCTCTCCATCACCCGGACCGGCCACATCTGGCTTTCAGCGCAATGGATGGATATTAGTGTTTGTGGTCATAAATAAGACCTAGCCCAGCGCTGGTTAACTCTGCCTTTCATTTGTCTCTCCGTTTCTGTATACTGTATAGTGCACTACTTTTGACCAGAGCCCTATGGGAAACTCTACGGGTCCTGGTTAAAAGTAGTGCACTATATAGGGAATAGGGTACCATTTAGTATGCAGCCTGGGACTGTTAATACTACAGGACTTTAATAGGAGCCTGGCTGCTCCTTAGATGAACGTGATTGGTTGCAGAGCTGCCACAGTATTCCCCTGTGATGAGGGAGAGCAGAACTCTGGTCTGGTACGTACACACACACACACACACACACACACACACACACACACACACACACACACACACACACACACACACACACACACACACACACACACACACACACACACACACACACACACACACACACACACACACACACACACACGAGATTGCAGGTACGTACATTAAAGCCTTGGGCCTCTGAGACGCTGTCCAAATGCTGTAAGGCATCAGGATGTCCTGGGATGTCAGTGTCCTCGACTACATCAAACCCTGGGTAGTCATAGTCCTGGAGAAACACAACTCATTAGTTTAACTAAGTAAACACCAGAGAGATATGTCCCTCATGGTGTAAAGAGCCATAAACAGACAAGACAACAGACTCACCTTGATGTCCAAGCTCCGCGACACTGCCTCACTCTGGAATGAAACAGTCAATGTTGTTGTGAATCAGAATCATCCTATATAAATGATCAAATCTAATACAAATAATTATAACTGCAACTCTGCAATTTCACTGTCTAAAAATCATTACCTGCTCTTTGATGATTCGATGTGCTCTTTGCACATACATTTTATCTGAGAAAGAAACATTGAGATAATGGCAACGGTATCACCACTTCACAGCAGCCCTATGTTTCAATGACCTGGGTTAGAAATACACAATTTGGCCTGCTGGTGGATTTGAGAGCTGTGGGTAGTGTAGCTACTTACATTTATTCATGTCATCAAACACTGACTCCGCATTCTGGTTTTTGCTCTGTTCTTGTGACATTATGGATGCATGTAGTTTTATCTTGGAATATAGCTCCTCTATGCTCTTGGAGAAGGACATGGTGACGTCCACTGGGAATGGCACGTTTACTTTAAAGTAGTCATATATCTGTCTGGGATGACTGTAATGTTTGAAGTGGGATGATATCTCTATATTCTCCTCAAACGCCACGGGCCAGTCAACCTACAGAAAATGTTGAGAGACCGTTTCAGTATCATGATGTAGACCTATGTGAGTATTTATGTTGATTATTATCATGCTGTTATCCATCTCAAATACCTACACTACCGGTCAAAAGGTTTAGAACACCTATACTCATTCAAGGGTTTTTCTTTATTTTTTACTATTTTCTACATTTTAGAATATTAGTGAAGACATAAAAACTATGAAATAACACATATAGAATCATGTAGTAACCAAAAAAGTGTAAAACAAATCAAAATATATTTTATATTTGAGATTCTTCAAATAGCCACCCTCTGCCTTGATGCAGCTTTGCACACTCTTGGCATTCTCTAAAACATCTTTATGAGGTAGTCACCTGGAATGCATTTCTTAAAAGTTCATTTGTGGAATTTCTTTCCTTCCTAATGCGTTTGAGCCAATCAGTTGTGTTGTGACAAGGTAGGGGTGGTATACAGAAGATAGCCCTATTTTGGTAATTGACCAAGTCCATATTATGAACTGCTGAAATATGCAAAGAGAAACAACAGACCATCATTACTTTAAGACATGAAGGTCAGTCAATACGGAACATTTCAAGAACTTTGAAAGTTTCTTCAAGCGCAGTCGCAAAAACCATCAAGCGCTATGATGAAACTGGCTCTCATGAGGACCGCCACAGGAAAGGAAGACCCAGAGTTACCTCTGCTGCAGAGGATAAGTTCATTAGAGTTACCAGCCTCAGAAATTGCAGCCCAAATAAATGCTTCACAGAGTTCAAGTAACAGACACATCTCAACATAAACTGTTCAGATGAGACTGTGTGAATCAGGCCTTCAGTGTCGAATTGCTGCAAAGAAACCACTACTAAAGGACACCAATAAGAAGAAAAGACTTGCTTGGGCCAAGAAACATGAGCAATGGACATTAGACCAGTGGAAATTTGTCCTTTGGTCTGGAGTCCAAATTAGAGATTTTTGGTTCCAACCACCATATCTTTGTGAGACGTGATGTGGGTGAACGGATGATCTCTGCATGTGTATTTCCCACCGTAAAGCATGGAGGAGGAGGTGTGATGGTGTGGGGGTGCTTTGCTGGTGACACTGTCTGTGATTTATTTAGAATTCAAGGCACACTTAACCAGCATGACTACCACAGCATTCTGCAGCAATATGCCATCCCATCGGGTTTGGGCTTGGTTTGGGACTATCATTTGTTTTTCAACAGGACAATGACCGAACACACCTCCAGGCTGTGTAAGGGCTATTTTACCAAGAAGGCGAGTGATGGAGTGCTGCATCAGATGACCTGGCCTCCACAATCACCCAACCTCAACCCAATTGAGATGGTTTGGGATGAGTCGGACCGCAGAGTGAAGGAAAAGCAGCCAACAAGTGCTCAGCATATGTAGGAACTCCTTCAAATAGGGTGACTATTTGAAGAATCTCAAATATATTTTGATTTGTTTAACACTTTTTTGGGTTACTACATGATTCCATATGTGTTATTTCATAGTTTTGATGTCTTCACTATTATTCTACAATGTAGAATATAGTAAAAATTAAGAAAAACCCTTGAATGAGTAGGTGTTCTAAAACTTTTGACCGGTAGTGTATACAATTAGCAAGTGAATTCTTACAGCTTAACACATGGTAGAAAACAAAATTGCCTACACTATGTAATCTTTCTTGCCTGGACTGTGCTAGGAACTACTTGTTAACGTGTGGTCCCGTGTGGCTCAGTTGGTAGAGCATGGCAACGCCAGGGTTGTGGGTTCAATTCCCACGGGGGGACCAGGGTTCAATTCCCACGGGGGGACCAGGATGAATATGTATGAACTTTCCAATTTGTAAGTCGCTCTGGATAAGAGCCTCTGCTAAATGACTTAAATGTAATGTAAATGTTAGCTAACGTCAAATTAACACATTGGCAGCAGTATCTAATAAATAGCCATTGTTTATAAGGCTTTTCTTACCAGTCCCTGATTCCGAACAAACTTTTCAAACGTGCTCAGGATTTCTTCATCGTCCTCTGGGTCTTGTTGTTTAGCCATGTTTTGTCTCTGACGCTCCAAAGATGCTTAGCCCTGACTGTCAAAATATTACGCATGTGTTCCGTTGCTAGGTAACAGCTGTAATTAACATTCGCGCCGCTAAATTCTTCCGGTTGACACTTCCGGCGTAGAACGAGTCCATGCTTGCTCCGCTTCAGAGTACATCGACAATTGCTCTAAATCAATTGGATCAAGTCTCATTTTAAACAGGTAACGTTAATGAATTGTGAAATGGGATTTATGTCTTCCACTGTTACATAAAAACATTTCTTGTATCGCTATATGAACGTGTTTATAGCCTCAAGCTAATTTAGCTAGCTATCATTATCTGCAACAAGATTCTAGCTAACTAAGTTAGCACAATGGGTTAGTTATAAAACTCTTTGCTTGCACGCTGCAGTGCTGACATTACCGTTCTCCTAGCAACAGGATATTATGCCCGGCATTCCCCCTGCAAAGACATGCTAAACTTTGGTAATATATATATATATATATATATATATATATATATATATTTTAGCACTCTGGTGCAGTACAACCAAATACTTTTATAACTAAACCAAGATAGACCACAGTCTGTCGTTTCCAATCGGAACAAATTAGTCATAGTGGGCAGAGCCAAGCACGAGCTAGCGAGATTATATTAGCCCGTTCTAGCAATAATATGCATATTTCCGTTAGGAACTCCAACTTTGAAGTGTGCAATAACTCAATTCACCTTTGCGCTCCTTCTAAACCACGCAATTTTTTACAACTTTGGTAAAGGTTAAAGTCTACAAAACGCAGTCCACTCTGTAAATAACATATTCGAGTTTTGGGAACAGAAAACTGTACTGAGATCAAATGTTTCATCAATGAGAAAATTTGCACAATATCGGCCAAAATCCATCTTCTCCCATTGGGCTTCCTCTTACTACCATATTTGGTAGTGAATGGAAACGCCAAGCGGAGGTTTCACATTTATACATCCGGTGAAATATCTGTCTCATTGTTCTGTGCACTACTTTTGTGGAACCCCCACCCAAAAAAAGGTTCCGTTTTTTTTATTTCAATTTTTTTTGCGATACAGCACCCCTACTTCCTGCGGCTATGCCTGTCTCAGCTAAAGTGTGGTGGGAAATACTCAGTAGGGTCTCTACTAGTTTTGGAGGTGGGCTGTGTCGCACAGCCTGCTGCTGGCTTTTCACTCCACCCAATCTGCCTAGTTAAATAAAAAAATCTATAGTCCCCAAATCAATACACATTGGCTTGTAGAGAACTTTTTGACCAGTCTCAGCTAAAGTGGGTTGGGAAATAGTCAGTAGTCATTGTCATTTGTTTGGAGTGCTCCATGTGAGCAATGAGCATGGGCCTTGTTTCTGTCTTGTTAATGTTGAGGGAACACACACGCCTGAGCACGCATAGAAGTAGCCTACCTGGCCTGCTGCACGCAAATGTAAGAAAATGCCCATTTGGGGATGTTCGATTTTTGATTGTCTTAAATCATCATGTCCACCACTAATAAGCTGAGCTTCTCAGTAATTTTTTCTTCACCTCACACAGTCAGTCAAAAGTTAGATTTTTTTTAATTACATCCATTGCAAATGATTGCCTAATAGTTCCTTACAGTAGGCCTATTTGAAAACGATTTCCAACAATCTATAAGTTTTTCCCTTGCGCAAAAATCTGGGAAACTCTGAGGGCCCGGAATAGACTAGTTGATCGTTACAAGTTCACTAGAGACAGCTTTGGGTCAGATCCAGTTGATTGATTTGATACAATGTTGCGCTTCACTAGTGATAGCTCAAGCCAAGACAGACAGATATAAAGGGAGACATGCAGACAAGCTGAGTTGAGAGATGAATGTGAAAGAATCTGAATTTATCAGTATATTTTCTACTGTTTTTATTTGTCGGCTTTATGTATTTTAACTTAGTTGATAATGAAAGTTCTAGGCCAACGGCTGCATTGGCCATCTCTGAGCTCCATGCGATCATTTAAGCTATTTAACCGCCAATGATCAGTGTATAAATGTGTCCATATGTCAGAGACTGGTGCTGATTAACATTAAGAATGTTTTGATTAACCACGAGACAATGATTGAGAAACACAAATGTTATTGTTGAAATGAAACTATTCCATGAAAATGTGCGTATGAAGATCATAACTGGCACAGATCGGTAGAAGAAATATGCTCCCCAAACTTGAAACTCGTGTGACGCCTATGAAGTCTTTATAAAATAATTCCCTCCATGTTTCTATGGTTGGATTTTCAAGCAATGTAAGACATGCCTCACAATGTGGTAAAACATTCAGGTTTCAAACAATTAAGTATGTTTTAAACATGCATACTGCCTCCAGCTCACATTGTGAAGTGGTGGGTGATGCACTGATAGGCTGTCTACCATTGTTTTTTTCTCCCGGTCAAGCAGAATTTATATCTGCATAAAAAAAGAACGTCTTAAAGCAGGCAATTACCAGCTAATGGAAACCCTGGTAGAGACCCTACGGAGTATTTCCCAGCCCATGTTAGCTGAGACAACTTGTTATACCTTTCTCTCTACAAGCCAATATGTATCCCATGTACTGTCTATTACAGTATATTGCATTGGGCGTTAGAGGGGGTAGAGAACGAAGTGCTGCTGGGTATGTATTACAGTCCCACTCCAAAACGAACCATATTTGGTTAGTAGAGAACCTACTGAGTATTTCCCACCCCACTTTAACTGAGATGGGTAGAAAAGTTCTCTCTATAGACCAATATTCTCAACATACCTGTGTCAACATTGTATTTTTTCGTTATTGGTATTAATGTATTTAAAACCATATATTTTTTGTTGTTGAAATTACTCATTGCATTTTCTTGTGACAATTGAAGTGACCATTGATTTAAAATTCTATATCTTTTGAATGAGTTATCCACATTGCAATGTTTTGAAATGCAGGCTTTTGACTTATTTGTTGTGACTTGCTTAGTAGCGAGCCAACTACCTAGCTAACTGGTATAACTACGTCCCAGGCTGTGCACCTGATTCTCCAGTTTGATGTTTTGTTTGTTGTCAGCCACCTCCAGTTAGTCAGCAGGATGTCCAGTTCGGACGTGCTAGCCCGTCCCGGCGGCGTGGACATGTCCTCCTCTCCCAAATCACCACTGGCTAAAACCCAACATCCTGACAAGGACTCCAAACAGAACCCTGTCCCTGCCTCCCCTCCCCTCCATGGCCTGAAGCTGGCTCCCCACAGGGAGCTGGAGCAGGCGCAGCAGAGGGGCAGGCTGAAGTGTTCTAGCTGCGGAGGCTCCCGGATGTTCTTCTGCTACACCTGCTGCTCTTTAGTGGGCGTCAGCCAGCAGGAAATCCCCTCCGTCAAGGTCAGGGAAAGATCTGGCGCTCGGTTCTCCTTATTGGTCCTATTAAATTTAACACACACAGGCTTGTAGTGGCCTAATCTGATTGGTTTTATTAAAGCACTAGCCTGCAGACATGGGGTGTCAGAGATAGTAGTACTACTTACGGTGCCTCACACACTAGATTGAAGTGTACTTCGGTTCTGGTGCAGATGCAGGCTTTTGTTACAGCCAAACATGAAAGAACACATAGATACAAGTTTGAGACAATTCACAGTACATGTGTTGACTGTTTGTATTGGTAATACCTGACCTGTAATTGATGAACATGGTTGGTCACACTGTAAACTTCCTCTAACTTGTGTTTGCAGCTCCCTATAAAGATTGACATCATCAAGCATCCCAGTGAGGTTGATGGGAAGAGCACAGCCATACACGCCAAGATCCTCGCCCCTGATGATGTCACCATCTACACTTACCCCTGCATACCTGACTATGAAGATGACACAGACAAAGTTAGTCAGCTTTTCCTCGTATGAACAAATATTCAGAGAACAATGTGAGCCTGATTAACAAACAAACAGTTTGTCTACCACGTCATATACATAAAAATGTGTCATTCTAACGTAACCTTATTAGATAATATTAATACCATTTGTATTATGTTGACTTGAAATGACGTGTGTGTGTGCGCGCATGCATGTTTAGGTAGTGCTGGTGTTCCCTGGTCCTGGATCAGTCTCAGTGGAGGAGATGACATGGAGATTACAGAACCTGGCTGACATGAAGTCAGCTGCCTCCCCTGACGAGGAACCGTCCCCAAAGAGGCCCAGAGCTGAGGAGCCAGGGGCCACACAGCAGGCTGAGGGACAGACATCAGGAGCCACACACACAGAGGGGAGGGGAGGGGCAGCAGGGATAGAGGGCCAGACTGAGACACCAGGAGCCTGTCCCCTCCAGAGAGTGGTGTTCATCGACAGCACATGGAACCAGACCACCAGAATCATCACAGATGAGAGACTACAGGGTAATTATGATAGATATAGCATTGATGTAGCTTAAAGTGCTGTACATTACATGGGGGAACTACTTTGTTATTACCTAGTTATAGCCTACAACTAGAGCCCAGAGTTTTTCCTGGTCGGGTCACAACGTGAACAGGAAAAACTCCTGGCCCTGATAATGACTGATGGGCTGTTCCTTTCTCTGTCCCTGCAGCGTTGCTCCGCGTGGAGCTGAAGACCAGGAAGACGTGTTTCTGGCGCCATCAGAAAGGTTCTCCAGACACCTACCTGGCAACCATAGAGGCTGTCTACTACTTCCTCAAGGACTACCAGGAGCTGTGTCTGAGACAGGAGTACACAGGACAGTATGACAACCTGATGTACTTCTACTGTTACCTACACACACTGATCAACAAGGCTAAGACAACCGCTGGGAGACACTGAGGACGCAGGGGGAGAGAGGCCAAAACTACCGCTGGGAGACGCTGAGGCTGCAGGGGGAGAGAGGCCAAAACTACCGCTGAGAGACGCTGAGGCTGCAGGGGGAGAGAGGCCAAAACTACCGCTGGGAGACGCTGAGGCTGCAGGGAGGAGAGAGAGGCCAAAACTACCGCTGAGAGACGCTGAGGCTGCAGGGAGGAGAGAGAGGCCAAAACTACCGCTGGGAGACGCAGGGAGGAGAGAGAGGCCAAAACTACTGCTGGGAGATGCAGAGACTGCAGGGAGGAGAGAGAGGCCAAAACTACCGCTGGGAGACGCAGGGAGGAGAGAGAGGCCAAAACTACCGCTGGGAGACGCAGGGAGGAGAGAGAGGCCAAAACTACCGCTGAGAGACGCAGAGACTGCAGGGAGGAGAGAGAGGCCAAAACTACCGCTGGGAGACGCAGGGAGGAGAGAGAGGCCAAAACTACCGCTGAGAGACGCAGAGACTGCAGGGAGGAGAGAGAGGCCAAAACTACCGCTGGGAGACGCAGGGAGGAGAGAGAGGCCAAAACTACCGCAGGGAGGAGAGAGAGGCCAAAACTACCGCTGAGAGACGCAGAGACTGCAGGGAGGAGAGAGAGGCCAAAACTACCGCTGGGAGACGCAGAGACTGCAGGGAGGAGAGAGGCCAAAACTACCGCTGGGAGACAGTAGAAGCACAGCGAAGAGCTGCTGGCAAACGCACGAAAGTGCTGTTTGAATGAATGCTTACGAGCCTGCTGCTGCCTACCACCGCTCAGTCAGACTGCTCTATCAAATCATAGACTTAATTATAACATAACACACAGAAATACGAGCCTTTGGTCATTAAAATGGTCTAATCCGGAAACTATCATTTCGAAAACAAAATGTTTATTCTTTCAGTGAAATACGGAACTGTTCCATATTTTATCTAACGGATGGCATCCCTAAGTCTAAATATTCCTGTTACACTGCACAACCTTCAATGTTATGTCATAATTATGTACAATTCTGGCAAATTAATTACGGCCTTTGTTAGGAATAAATGGACTTCACACAGTTCGCAATGAGCCAGGCGGCCCAAACTGCTGCATATACCCTGACTGCATATACCCTGAAGAGAAGTGACACAATTTCCCTAATTATAAGAAATTCATGTTAGCAGTCAATATTAACTAAATATGCAGGTTTAAAAATATATACTTGTGTATTGATTTTAAAGAAAGGCATTGATGTTTATGGTTAGGTACATTGGTGGTTAGGTACGTTTGTCGAAGTAGGCGCATCGATTATATGCAACGCAGGACACACTAGATAAACTAGTAATATCATCAACCATGTGTAGTTAACTAGTGATTATGTTAAGATTGTTTTTTATAAGATAAGTTTAATGCTAGCTAGCAACTTACCTTGGCTTCTTGCTGCCCTCGCGTAACAGGTAGTCAGCCTGCCACGCAGGCTCCTCGTGGAGTGCAATGTAGGGCCGGTGGTTAGAGCGTTGGACTAGTAATCGGAATACCGATTACCGATTGTTATGAAAACTTGAAATCGGCCATTCCGATTAATCGGTCGACCTCTACGAGGTAGTATCTTTTTGTGTCTAAAATGTATAATGCAAGAAATGGCAGTGGAAATGCTTTTATGCACTAATATTGAGATAGATATCAAAGTAAATATCCAGGGTCTTATTCTGGTGACATGATGATCGATGCTTTGTTGCCGTTTTGACAAATAAAGAATCTGTCTCTTTGTCCATAATAATCTCATGCAGGCTATAGCTACACTGTATCTGTCTCTTTGTCCATAATAATCTCATGCATGCTATAGCTACACTGTATCTGTCTCTTTGTCCATAATAATCTCATGTAGGCTATAGCTACACTGTATCTGTCTCTTTGTAATAATCTCATGCAGGCTATAGCTACACAGTATCTGGCTCTTTGTCCATAATAATCTCATGTAGGCTCTAGCTACACAGTATCTGGCTCTTTGTCCATAATAATCTCATGTAGGCTATAGCTACACTGTATCTGGCTCTTTGTCCATAATAATCTCATGTAGGCTATAGCTACACTGTCTGGCTCTTTGTCCATAATAATCTCATGTAGGCTATAGCTACACTGTGTCTGGCTCTTTGTCCATAATAATCTCATGTAGGCTATAGCTACACTGTATCTGGCTCTTTGTCCATAATAATCTCATGCAGGCTATAGCTACACTGTATCTGGCTCTTTGTCCATAATAATCTCATGTAGGCTATAGCTACACTGTATCTGTCTCTTTGTCCATAATAATCTCATGTAGGCTATAGCTACACTGTGTCTGGCTCTTTGTCCATAATAATCTCATGTAGGCTATAGCTACACTGTATCTGGCTCTTTGTCCATAATAATCTCATGCAGGCTATAGCTACACTGTATCTGGCTCTTTGTCCATAATAATCTCATGTAGGCTATAGCTACACTGTATCTGGCTTTTTGTCCATAATCTCATGTAGGCTATAGCTATACCGTATCTGGCTCTTTGTCCATAATAATCTCATGCAGGCTATAGCTACACTGTATCTGGCTCTTTGTCCATAATAATCTCATGTAGACTATAGCTACACTGTATCTGGCTCTTTGTCCATAATAATCTCATGTAGGCTATAGCTACACTGTATCTGGCTTTTTGTCCATAATCTCATGTAGGCTATAGCTATACCGTATCTGTCTCTTTGTCCATAATAATCTCATGCAGGCTATAGCTACACTGTATCTGGCTCTTTGTCCATAATAATCTCATGTAGGCTATAGCTACACTGTATCTGCGAGTGCAGCTGTTGGTTGGAACGCACATGCCAAGTCCAGAGTGGATCCATTTGCTATAGAACGCAACAAAACCATCAGTAGAGTTAAATGTGATGGAACCCCATTTATTTTTTAAAGTTACTTGTATGTGCACTACATCAGCCTTTTATCCACAAGTCAATTTGGTAAACACATCTCTGGTGGGAAAATGCATATAGTTTTTATGCAGATTTTAGAATTTTCTGATGGAAACCTAGCTACTGTCTAAAACTCTTGATTTATGTGGAGGACAAAGTACAGCTCTAATTCGAGAGCTTGAAACTCTTGGCGCTGTCTTTCAGTGATTCAGGTTCACCCATCAGATGTGATGTTCTAAGGAATGGTTGTTACTGTGCAACATGTCATGTTGAATTATGAACGGTATATCACCTGGTCTGTAGAAAATGACTAAAGAAAATGTACTGCATTTATGTGAATACAGAAGTGTAAAGATTTTGATAACGGCTGGGGTTGAATTCATTACGCTGGACATCTGTCAATGCGGCTTGTTCATAATGAGTATGTATGTGAACGCTGTGCATGTAGGTTCCATTACCTTTAACAGGCTAGGTCAACACGCTGCAGGGTTTTGAGCTGCTGGTGTTTACTGGTTGAGAGCCAGTCTATCGTTAGCTACTGGGAGTGTGTGGCGCTGCTCAGTGCTTTTGTGTGAAATTATACCTGACAAGCTCTTACAGATAAAATTGAATAGGGAACTCTAGCCAACAGATCACATTTAAAACAGATTTTTATTTACAAATTAGGGCATGCAGCATGGGTTTATTTAAATATTTATATTTCTCCAATTAAAAAGAAGTAATCTCATCTTTGGTTCAACATCATCACTGCCCAGCATTCAATCATCAAGCCACTAAGTGTAAAAATATTCAACGTTGTTTACTAATCTTTACGGAACCATACACCTGCATCTGGATGAAAGACAAATAAATACATCCGTAAAGCCGATAGGGAGTGTGTGTGTACTGTCCATCTCTGTGTTCTAGTAGTAGGCCTCTCTGATCTTGGCCTGTAGTGTGTCGCAGGTCTTCTTGGCGTCTCCCAGCAGCATGGATGTGTTGGGCTTGTAGAAGATGGGATTGTCTACTGCAGCATAGCCCACACCCATGGTCCTCTTCATCACAATCACCTACAGTACAGGGAGGGGAACAGGGGTGAGACATGGCTAACATCACCTTGTATATTCCTCTTCCCACCGGAGACTGGCTTCCATCCCCACGTCCACCCTCTGTTTCCAACTGTCGAAATCAGGGGTACGGTCACACACATTTCCTAGGTAGCAAAGGTCCCGATGGATATTGTCATTTATCGGCGTAACAAACCCCCACCTCGCAACCCCAAACAGTTCACACCCCTCTTGTTGGTGGAGAGAACTGTGCAGCTAATTTCCTGCAATTCTACACATTTTATCATGTCTTAAGTGTGTTCATATGATACCAGGGGTCGAGGCATGGCTAACCCTCATTTATCATTTTAGTTCAGGACCCACGGCCCGTCTGTTGCGTATGACTGGTCTAAATAAATAGTGTCAGAAATATGTTTAAAATAACTAGTCAGAGATCTCATCACAATCCCCTACAGAAGACTGCACACTTCACAATCTACTTTTATGCTCTACCTGTGAGAGCCCTTGTCACCCAAAGAGTAGGAGGACTCAACACCAGAGAGCAGAACAAGACAATATTTTGCATCCTTCCTTTTGTAAACCAGTGAGAGGGCCCTGTACTAATACTCTTATACTACCTTCTTCATTCCCTACCTGTTTGGACTTCCAGACCTCCAGGACTGGCATGCCAGCAATGATGGAGTTGGGGTCCTCCTGGGCTGCTGAGTTCACTGTGTCGTTAGCACCCACCACCAGCGTCAGGTCAGTCTCTGTGGGACACACACATTCAGTAAAACAAGTACCGAGACCCTGGCGAAACTATGGATGGAACCAGCCAGGCAGCGATACAAACAACCAAGTGTGAGGGATGCCTGCTGGTCATTATGATCAAATCAATAAATCGATCAATCTATACTGAACACAAATATAAAACGCAACAATCTCAAAGATTTTACTGAGTTACAGTTCATAGAAAGAAATCAGTCAATTTAAATAAATAAATTAGGCCCTAATCTATGGACTTCACATGAATGGGCAGGGTCACAGCCATGGGTGGGCCTGGGATGGCATAGGCACACCCACTTGGGGGCCAAGCCCAGCCAATCAGAATGAGTTTGTCCCCAAAAGGGCTTTATTGCAGACATAAATACTCCTCAGACAATCTGGCAGGTGAAGAAGCCGGATGTGGAGGTCCTGGGCTGGTGCGGTTACACGTGGTCTGCTGTTGTGAGGCCGGTTGGATGTACTGCCAAATTCTCTAAAACGACGTTGGAGGCAGCTTATGGTAAAGATATAAACATTAAATTCTCTGGCAACAGCTCTGTCGAACATCCCTGCGGTCAGCATGCCAATTGTCAGGTGGACGGATTATCTTGGCAAAGGATAAAATGCTCACTAACAGGGATGTACAGACATTTGTGCACAACATTATAGAGGCAAAACTTTTTGTGTGTATGGAACATTTCAGGGATATTTTATTTCAGCTCATGAAAAATGGGACCAACAATTTATATGTTGTGTTATATTTTTGTTCAGTAAATTGATCAGTGTGAGTGTGTGTGTTCTGACCTTTGAAGTCCTCATTGATCTCATCCATCTCCAGAACCACGTCGTATGGAACACCTGCCTCAGCCAGGAGCACGTTCAGCTGGCCTGGCATACGACCTGCCACAGGGTGGATACCAAACCTAGAAACACACGTGTGCACACACACACATTAATATTGTCTTTATGCAATTCCTCAGTCAGTCAGGGCTTCGCTCTGAATTTGGAGAATAAAGATGTTTTCCACTCTAAAGCTTTTAGACCCAGATGTGTTTTGTCTTCCTTGAACATAAAAGGTGACCTGCCAGTGTTCCTGACCAGGAAACTCAAGATGGTCAGTGGGGTTGTAAAACTAACTAGAAAGAATGTTATTTTAGTACTCAGACTAATACAGGAAGATATCGTTATCTCACTCTGTGAGAGGAGGACTGATGGTCCCCAATGAAAATAAACAGAGTGAAGAGAGAGGGATGATTGAGGAGAGAGAGAGACAGAGAGGATTGTATTATTGTGAAGACCTACCTGACAGACTTGCCCTGCTCTACCAGCATCTTCACCATGTCAGCGATGGGGTACTGGGCCTTAGCCGCACACAGACCCCAACCTACACACACACACACACACACTATAAGCAGACCAACCTACACAATCACAGTGTCACTGTAGGTAAAGTTAAAATGTTACTGTTAAAAGGTATGACTCAGCGATGCACGAAGTAAACAGCAGTGGTGTAAAGTACTTAAGTAAAAATACTCAAAAAAGCACTACTTAAGTAGTTTGTGGGATCTGTACTAGAGGTCGACCGATTAATCTGTACTTTACTATTTATTTTTGCCAACTTTTACTTCACTACATTCCTAAAGCAAATATGTACTTTTTACTCCATACAGTTTCCCTGACACCCAAAAGTACTTGTTACATTTGAAAATGGTCCAATTCATACACTTATCAAGAGAACTTCCCTGGTCATCTCTACTGCCTCTGATCTGGTGGACTCACTAAACACAAATGCTTAGTTTGTAAATGATGTCTGTGTGCCCCTGACTATCCGTCAATACAAATAAATGGTGCCGTCTGCTTAATATAAGCAATTAGAAATGGTTTATACTTTTACTTGATACTTAAGTTCATTTTAGAAATTCCATTTACTTTTGACACTTAAGTATATTTAGAAACCAAATACTTTTAGACTTTTATTCAAGTAATATTTTACTGGGTGACTCACTTTTACTTGAGTCATTTTCTATTAAGGTATCTTTTCTTTTACTCAAGTATGACAATTGAGTACTTTTTCCACCACTGGTAAACAGAATATTGGGCCGATTTCCACAACAACTAAGAGTGTTGAAGCGCGAGGTTGAACCTCTGCTGTTTTGGTCCCGAAGCTACCATGTTGTAGCAGCGAGGAGTGCACCCGCACACATGCACATATACCCTGTACGACTGAGAGCAAGGTCTTGCATCATGCTCATCTTAATATCTGCGGTGCTGCTTGTGGCCACGTCATAACTCTACATTTAATGTGTTTGATGGTTCAGGTTGATGTGACCTTCAAGACATGGCAGAGAAATATCATGTCGACCAGATAAATGATAGAGGTAACTTAATGACCAGATAAATGATAGAGGTAACTTAATGACCAGATAAATGATAGAGGTAACTTAATGACCAGATAAATGATAGAGGTAACTTAATGACCAGATAAATGATAGAGGTAACTTAATGACCAGATAAATGATAGAGGTAACTTAATGACCAGATAAATGATAGAGGTAACTTAATGACCAGATAAATGATAGAGGTAACTTGATGACCAGATAAATGATAGAGGTAACTTGATGACCAGATAAATGATAGAGGTAACTTAATGACCAGATAAATGATAGAGGTAACTTAATGACCAGATAAATGATAGAGGTAACTTGATGCAGAGGTTATTCTTAGAAGACTAAAAACAGAAGTGAATAAGGTCTGTTTGAAACAATTTGTTCTCCTCTCCTGACCAGGGCTGCAGTACCTCTCTCCCAATACCCTTCCTTTATCTCTCTCTTACCTCTCCCCCTTTTCACCTCCTCTTGACCCATTTCGCCCTCTATTCTCACTTTCCCCTCCTCTCCAGCCCTTTCTCTTCCATCTCTCCCCTCTGCTCTCCCTTCTGTCTTAAATCATAGGATTTCTACTGTCTGGGGGTGGTGCGTGCGAGGAAACCCCTTTCCCCTGCCTGTAAGTGTTATGGGGTTGTGTGTGTGTGTTATGGGGCGGGGGGTGAAGAAGAGGGCATGCGTGCAAGAGGAACCCCCGCTCCCATGTGTCTGTCTAACACCTGCCTGTGTAACTGTCCTGGGGTATCAGCATACTGGATAGAGGTGTGTTCTGATACTGGGTAGAGTTGAGAGGTGAGAGGCCAGTGCTGTATGTTGATTACAACTAATCAACTTTGTTTGGAACAAATCCCCCTGACCTCTAACCCCTGGGCCACTGTAGTCTTCTATATTACCAGTTACCTCTGAGGTCTGACTGCCTGCCTGCCTGTCTGCCTGGCGAACAAGCTAGCTCCGCTTCACAGGGACAGACAAACCGCACCCTCTACTGGACATTCCCTGTCTGTCAGGCTCCAGTACAGATGTTATGCCAGGGTTCATTACTAAATGACCTGGTAGCAGAGTTCAGTCTGGGAGGAGAGCAGAACACACAGACATATAGATACATGACTCTGCACACAACCCTCCTACAGTGATGAACACTGGAACACAGGTGTGTTACATAAGACTACCTCTGAACCCTACCCAGAACGTGCGTGTTGTGCGTACGCATGATTGCATTTGTGCTGCATGTGTGCTTTTGTGTGTGTGTGTGTGCGCGAGAGAGAATGTGTGTACCTGGGGTGATGATGATGCTGTTGGCCTCTTTGATGAGTTCGATGGACTGGTCCACATTGACCTCTGTGTGGGTGCCTGTGATCTCCATGGGTTTCCCCCCCGCCGTGGAGCTAGTACCGAACCCTCCCAGGATCACGTTGGGCAGGGAACGGTTCATTGCCTGGAAAGAGGGGTGTAATCAGGATTAAATACAACATTTATATTATATCTCTATGGGGAGCGCGCCAAATCTTTTGACGAATTCCAAAAACAAAAAATCTCAAAGTGCAAGAGCAAAATTAAGATGACAAGGCTACCTGACTGGCAGGTGAGTGTCTGAGTGAGAGAGGCTGAGAGAGAGTGTGTGTGTGTGAATGCGACTGAGTGTTTAGCAGTACTCACCACACACATGATGTAGGAGAGGATAGCACCAGACGAGCCAATCAGAGCTCCTACAATGGTCATGAGGTTGTTGTCCAATAGGAATCCCTCGGCACACAGTGCCCAACCAGAGTAGGAATTGAGCACAGTGATGACCACGGGCATGTCAGCGCCCCCGATGGCCATCGTCAGGGTTACACCCTACAGGAACAGAATCACGGTCAGGACACGCTTCAGTCACTAGTAGGGTTGCAACATTTCCAGGTTTTCCAGAAATACCAGTTGGAGGATTCCTGGATTTCCTGTTAATTCCCCACTGGTTCCAGTAATCTTCCAACCTCGATTTCTCGAAAAGCTGCGATTCTTTGGAAAGTTACTAGAATCTTGGAACTCTACCCAGCAAACCGGGAACATTAGCTAAGATTCCCATTAAGTTCTAGGTAGTGTTTTATCTAACATTAGGATGATAACATCCCAAAAACATTCAAATAATGTTTTTTTCTTTTCAGAAAATGTTTTAAATGTAATATCCTTGGAATGTATTCCTAACATTCACTGAAAGGTTGTGCACAACACCTGTAACAACCACCCCAGAACATTCCCCAAACGTTCTCATTAGGTTTCCAGGTAAGGTAGTAATGCACCAGTAATGTTTTTAGAACATACTGCAGCAACGAAATATAGGAGCAATGTTCTGGGAATGTTCTGGCAACATCAGGCAATTTTTTTATACAAACATTGTGTCATCATGAGCCAACTGGCCAAGTTTTGTGTTATGAGAACATTTGCCGCAACCTAGCGAATGTTCTGGGAACTTTTACAGAGCCAATTTTGGTTTGCTGGGTAGTCAATAGATAAACCCCTCACAGTAACTTTATGTAACTTTATGATACTGTGTTATTTCCTCTAGATCAGGGGTAGGCAACTAGATTAAGCCGTGGAATGATTTTTGTTGGAGCTGAAACAAACTATACAAAAAAAATGTAAACACTCGGGCCAGTTTTGGCCAGCGGGCCGCCTGTTGCCTAACCCTGCTGTAGATTTTGGTTGTCGTTGTAGCCTTTATCAAGGTCAGTCCCACCAACATTGTTGAGTGTCAAAGTTTTTCTTATTCTGATTAGAGCTGAATAACACTATTGGTCATTAGTGGTCTTTCTTCACCATGTCTGTATAAAACATTACAGCTTTAGCCATGTTCTCACCATGATGGTGGAGAGTCCAGACACTCCAACCAGACAGCCCATGCCAGTAGCGTAGTCAGCACTGAGCATGAAGGGAATCATACCACCGACAGACGCCGTCATCAGACCGGCGTTCATCATGTGACGCCCCGGCAACATCAGCGGGGCGGAGTTCAGAACGCCTGACAGGAGGGAATACAGAACAATATTCACAAACCTGCACCCGGAACTCAAAACTCTGAACTCAGATCATTCTGAACTGGAAATTGGGAACAGAGAGGAGTGGAACGGGGAATCCTGGAAGGAGATGGTGTAGGGTTGAATTGATATATCACATTGATTAGAGTGAGGGGTGGAGGTCAGGTGGAGCGTTCTATTATATTGATAACAGACCAGATCTGGCAGGGACTCCTGCCTTTGGTCTGTCTCTCATTACCAGTGATCACAGAGGGAACAGAGAACTGACGGTTTCTAAACGCAATAGACAACCGTTTCTCACGTGTGGGCCAGAAAAATACCTCCCCTCCATAGAGAAGCAGTCCCCCCACACACTGAAAGAGAAGATTCACCCATTTTGAATGTTATATTGTTTTGTGTATCTCTGAGTGATGTTTTATCGATTTCCTGGGTCATTTAATGTTTTCATGAGTATCTGAGTTACTGGTGTTCAAGCAGGCAGACATCCATCCGGTTTGACGTAGCGCTGTGATAAAGTCTCACTACCCTGGAAGTTAATAGGAATAGGACTTTAAGATGGTGAAAACGTCTCTCATACATGTCAGATTTCAATACTGGCCGATGACACGGGAGGTTGTCTTCTCTCAAATGACTCAATGATCATATTTTTTTAGATATTCCACCCGTCGAGAAATGTAAAATTTAACAGAGGGTCTAGCACATTTCTCCTATGTCTGCCTCTTCAGTCCAGGGTGCATTGCATGGTGCCGTTGCGAATGTCAAACTCCACTCTGATTTTTACGTTTCTACCAACCTTATTTTAAACGCCAAAATGAAACATTTAATCACAAAAAATATTGCTCTGACATGTGTTATTTAACACTGTACATTGTAGTGGTTTTGGTGGATTTTTCCTTTAACAACTGTTACCTTACCAACATAGAACTCCTACAAGCCTCCCGGCCCTTCCACTCTGTCAGGCACGCAATAATCAGCCATACTCACTAACACACACACACACCATCCTGGCCTGGATTTCCCATGGGATCTTGAGCTTTGGCTAGATCAAAGGAGGCAATCAGTACCACAGGACAGAGAGCTCAGAGAGAGAGAGTGTGTGTGTGTCTGTCTGTGTTCCTGCATTCACGTGTGTTAATGGCGGTCTACAGTACCTTGCAGCTTGCCATAGGCCACCAGTGACCCACTGAAGGTGACCCCTCCGATGTATGTGCCGAGGTAGGCCACAGTCTTCACCATGTTGGCTGCAGGGTGCACGTCCAGGTGGGGGTACTCGATCATGTACTCTGCCACACAGGTCAGCACTGCAGCCAGACCCACCAGGCTGTGGAAGGCAGCTACCAGCTGAGGGAGGTCGGTGATCTCAATACGCTTAGCAATGGTCAGACCTGGGGAAGCAGAGTAGCAGAGGGTCAGAAACACGCAGTAGGGCACAGGGGGAAACAGACACGCCGTCACATTAGAGACCGTCAGTTCTATACAAGTACCGATGGCTGTAGGTCCTAGCAGTTGATTTGGAATTCAGCAACAACAAAGAACAGCCCTGAATCTCTGAAGGTGGCCAAATGTATAAGACATGTTGTATGGAAGTCTTTTCTCCTGGTCTCACAGTGCTTCACATAGAGTTGGACTAACTCCTAGTGCTACAACATACTGTACTCGCTGGGAAGGCAACCATCTGGACTGAGTTACTTCTCTATTCATATTGGGCATTAACATCAGAAGTAACAGAATAGTCTGGAGGCACGCTCTAAACAGTGTTGTCAAAAACCCTAATAAAATAACAACTAGTTCTCTAAAGGATAATATTACTAATATCAGACTGCGTAAACACACATGCCCTGTGTGTGTGTGTGTCTGACAGCTGCCAGGGCCTAAGAGAATAATAACATCATATCAGTATAACACACCACTACTTAAGAACCCACACACACCTAAAGTACTCTGACACCATGAAGATATCAGAACATGTATATCTGTAAATCTAGACAGCATGATGGATGGTCCATCATAGTTTCAATAATTCAAACTAATTTTTCAAAGACTTCAGAAATAATATGCAAAGTCGATAACATGTAAAAACCTTAATCATGGTTTTATACACTTTTAAACAAATGTGGAATGGTGTATGAGATCAGATATTTCTAGACTTTTCTGCCTGTGTTGTCCAGACCAAAATCCTCATCACCAATGGCAGAAGGAAAAGCTCAGAGGTAGAAATATGGCATCTAGCTGGAAAAGTTGACTTGGGCCCGTTTCCCGGACACGGATTAAGCCTGGTCTTGGAGGGCCTACTTACCCAGTGTCTTCTGGTGGCCATGGGCTTTTTAGTTTCCATTTGAATCAGAAAGTATTTTTAGATGTTTAAACACAGTTTCAATACATTTTGGTTAGATTTGACATGGTATGTATGTGTATCTGTATATGGCTGTGTGGTGTGGCAGGTCTACGTACCCAGGGTTCCTCCGGTGGCCATTGCGGCACTCATCTGTGCCAGCAGCTCAGGAGAGGGCTTCAGGGAGCCGAGGGTGGCAGCAATGCCCCCTGCTACCCCCATCATGCCCAGGGCATTACCCAGACGACTGGTGCCCTGTGAAGACAGCCCTGCCAATGCTCCCACACAGCACATACCAGACCCCAGGTACATCATCTAGAACACACAGTGTTACACAACATAACACACCTACACAACACAGTTGGCTTCCTGACCCCAGGTAGTTACATCATCTGTAAAACAGCACATCAGTGTCACCTGCTCGATGTGGAAGCCAGCAGCCACAGAGGCCCCGTAACCTCCTATGAAGACTCCTATTGGCAGACCGTACAGGTAGTTGTACTCTGGAGGGTCTGTAGGACGCTTAAACATGTCCAGCATCCTCTGGGTGATCATGAACCCACCTGGGAGGACAGAGACAGGTTGAGACAGTGAGTGAGTGCGCGCTTGTGTGTGTGCGTGCGTGTGCGCATGTGTGTGTCGTGTGTGTGCCGGACCTGCGATGTTGATGGAGGAGACGAAGGCTGCAGCCAGAGCCAGGCCCTCGGGGAAGGAGGAGGGGTGGAGACCTCCCCCCATCAGGACCAGACCACCCACAGCAGTCAGACCTGCCATGGGGAGAGAAGACAACATGTTCACACACACCTTGTTCAACGTCCAGGTGCTTGAAGGAGTAAAGAAATGGAATAATGTAACAGTTTCTGCAGGGGTTTCTTAGGGGGAGAAAATAAGCGGAGGGCTTTGTTACACTACACAGCTAAATACTACAGACACACCCAGTATGGAGAATAGGGTGACCATTACCTACTGACACACCAGGGTCGTATTCACTAGACACCAAACAGCTGAAAACTGACCCACACGAGGAGGACTGACAAAACCTGTCCAATAAATGCTTGTTTTTCATTGCAAAGCGTTTTAATACATTTTACTAAAATGTGCACAAATAAACAGGACCCAGCAGTGACACTGTTTGAGCCCTGACCTCTTACCTGAGATGGCGTTGGTGACGGACATGAGGGGTGAGTGGAGGGCGGAGGTGACGCCCCACACCGTGTGGTATCCCACGATGCCGGCCAGGCCGAAAGTTGTGACCATCTGGGTGAAGGCTGCGTTGGGCGCCGCCAAGCCCAGAGCCAGACATGTAGAGAGACCTGGGGACAGGACAGCAGAGAGGGAGAGAATTAGAGTGTGTGTGTGTGTGTGTGTGTGTGTGTGCATGTGCGTAAGTGTGTGCGGTGTGAGTGTCTGACCTGCGGTGTAGACACCAGCATTGGTCAAGGTCTTCTGGAAGGGTGAGACCACAGCTGCCTTCTCTGCCGCTAGCTCTGCTACACTTTTCTGTTTGACTGGAGCGGCCGGGGGTTGTGTCTTAGGTTGGGGGGATGGGAACAGGCTCTTGCCTTCCTGGAGATGTGACAAACACAACGTGAGAGATACACAATATGAGAAACACACAATGTGAAAAATACACAAGATGAAAAATACACGTTGTTAGAAATCCACGTGACAAATACACACATTGAGAAACACGTGAGCAATTGAAGAATATTCTAAATGGAAGGTTATTGTTAGAAATGGAGGGATCCTGTCATGGATTTAATTGGAATCCTTGCTTTTTAAAAAGTGAGTTTCTACGGCACGCAAGGTTGAAAATAAGAGACTGACCAATCACGTGCAAGTTGAAGACAGGATTCTTCATGTGTCTACCTAAGGGACCTGAGTAACAACCACGGGGATATAACGATGGAACATAGCTAGCGAGAAAAATCACATTTAAATAGCATTAATAATTATTTGTTTAATACGTGGTAAGGTGACACACCTCATGCTTTCTCTGCCTCTCTAGTCTGCCATAAACACTGTCAAAGTGTCAAAACTGTCAAATCAAGACATTCCTGGAAAAGTGCATTTAAAAAAGATATTTCATAACTAGCATTCCTGTTTCTCACGTAAACTGTGCTATGTGCAGCCAGCTGGATTCCAGCTCTGAGAGACTATAGCAGGGTGGCTTATGGGTCATGGTGACGCTTCACTCAGAAATAACAGCCTGCATCCCAAATGGCACCCTATTTCCTATATAGGGAGCTACTTTTGACCAGGGCCCATAGGATGCCATTTGGGAGGCAGAGAAAGTCTGAGCATGAAGGGACGTGGACTCTTCAACTCATTCAACAGAGAAGATCTGCCAAACTTTGATTTTGGAGTGAAATATCACGTTTAAAACTCCCTGCTTTCTTCAGTCTCAGTGTGACTGATTCGCCTACTTTGGAGCCACTTTACTTATCGTGTCAATTGAAACAAAACCGAATCCAACCTTTTTTCACGGGAGAAGACAGCATTTGCACCCACAATTTGACGGGGGAAAAAATACTGCCAACCTCAAGAGACATCTGAAAGAGAGTCCTCACAATATATACGCTCAGGTAATAACAGATTATTAATGCTAGTTAAGTAGTAACTAACTAACTATGACAGAACTTTGATTGCAATACGCTACAGTATGTCAAAGGTTGTGATTTATCATCTGCTGCAGAGTAATGTGTTCTTCTGCCAATCTGGCTGTTGGGAAAAGAATCTACAATATGTTGGTAGGACAAGGCTGAGTGTGTTTGCGCACATGGAAGTTATGTTTACTATAGGTTAATGAGACAATGGAAATGGGACGACTAAAATGGGACTAAATTGAAAGGGCATTTAGTTGACTAAAATGGGACTAAATTGAAAGGGCATTTAGTTGACTAAAATGGGACTAAATTGAAAGGGCATTTAGTTGACTAAAATGGGACTAAATTGAAAGGGCATTTAGTTGACTAAAATGGGACTAAATTGAAAGGGCATTTAGTTGACTAAAATGGCCCACTGTTTTATTCATTTTGACAATAACTAGACTAAATCATTAGTCAAATGACAAAAATGTGACTTAATGATATTTTTGTCAAAATGACCAAGACTACACAAAACAATAAATAAAAGAGTACCAAAATGGACATATTCTACATACAGTATCAATAGAGACACATACTACACACCTGCATGACCATGGTTCCTCTGATGACGTGGTCCAGTGTCCCGTGATCAAACTCTTCTTTGGGCTCAAAGTGGAAGTAGTCTTTGTCTGGGCTGATGGGAATAATCACAATTAAAATCATACATTAATATATCACATTTATATACTGTACCACCTTCACCAAACTCCAATCCTTTTAGACTTGACCAGGAACAACTCAGGGTCTGTGGGGCTATAACAAAGGCCAGGTGTTTTTCCTGGTCAGGTAACGTGATCGGTCCTAGGGAAAATTACTGTTCCTGTCTAGTAGTATAATAAAGTGTCTATCCATCCAAAAACCTGTCCACCCACCCACCCGTCTCTCTACCTGATGGCCTTGAGCAGCTTGAGCACGTTGTTGGAGTACAGGGTGCTGGCTTGGGTGGGCATACGGCTGGGTAGGTCCGTGAAGCCGATGTGTGTCACACCCTGAGGAGAAACACACACAGCTCTGTTACACACACACACACACACAAACTCCAACTATACACACTCTAGGGACAGTATTATTCTTCCAGAACTGAGCTGGTCTCCTCACCTTGTGTACGTGCAGCTCTCCAGGCTTGGTGGTCTCAATGTTTCCTCCAGCCTCAGCAGCCAGATCCACCACCACAGAGCCATCCTTCATAGACTCCACCATCTCTGTCTTGATCAGGATGGGAGCTCGCTTACCTACAGACAGAGGGCATGGTCACGGATCATTATAGAAAGGGAAATTATTAGGATAGAAAGACCATATTGATGGTGATAGAGAAAGGAGGGAGAGACGTAGGAGAGAAACAAAGAGAGGAGAACAAAGAGACAGAGTATGAATGAATGAATGAGAGCATGAATGAATGAGATACTGAATGAATGAATGAGAGCATGAATGAATGAGATACTGAATTAATGAATGTTCACCTGGGATGAGAGCAGTACTGATGAGGATGTCCACGTCTTTACACTGCTTGGCAAACAACTCCATCTCAGCTGCAATGAACTCTGGGGACATCTCCTTGGCGTAACCTCCAACACCGTCCCCGGACTCCTTAATGTGCACCTCCAAAGGCTCCGCCCCGAACGACTTAAACTGTTCCAGAGCTGCTGGTCTGAGGGTGGATACAGAACATCACCATCATCAATACTGTACCTGATATCGAAGACTAACTACAACTCATCTGGTACTGCAACTCACCTGGTATTAAAGCTTCTGACTGCAACTCACCTGGTATTAAAGCTTCTGACTGCAACTCACCTGGTATTAAAGCTTCTGACTGCAACTCACCTGGTATTAAAGCTTCTGACTGCAGCTCACCTGGAATTAAAGCTTCTGACTGCAGCTCACCTGGTATTAAAGCTTCTGACTGCAGCTCACCTGGTATTAAAGCTTCTGACTGCAGCTCACCTGGTATTAAAGCTTCTGACTGCAGCTCACCTGGTATTAAAGCTTCTGACTGCAGCTCACCTGGTATTAAAACTTCTGACTGCAGCTCACCTGGTATTAAAGCTTCTGACTGCAGCTCACCTGGTATTAAAGTTTCTGACTGCAGCTCACCTGATATTAAAGCTTCTGACTGCAGCTCACCTGGTATTAAAGCTTCTGACTGCAGCTCACCTGGTATTAAAGCTTCTGACTGCAGCTCACCTGGTATTAAAGCTTCTGACTGCAGCTCACCTGGTATTAAAGCTTCTGACTGCAGCTCACCTGATATTAAAGCTTCTGACTGCAGCTCACCTGGTATTAAAGCTTCTGACTGCAGCTCACCTGGAATTAAAGCTTCTGACTGCAGCTCACCTGGTATTAAAGCTTCTGACTGCAGCTCACCTGGTATTAAAGCTTCTGACTGCAGCTCACCTGGAATTAAAGCTTCTGACTGCAGCTCACCTGGTATCGAAGCTTCTGACTGCAGCTCACCTGGTATCGAAGCCTCTGACGATAGCTCACCTGGTATCGAAGCCTCTGACGATAGCTCCCATAGACTTGGCGGCTCCAGCTGCAGCCAAACCAGCCACTCCACCTCCGATGACCAGGACCTGGAAGGGTTAACAAGATGGCGGTCAGAGATACAGCGACGTTACATTGATCCCACAGACTCTGCAGTGCAGTCCAGATGACAGGCTAGTCAAAACACTATAATATAGTTAATGCTCTGAGATGTCACAGTTGTTCAGTTTTGACAGGTACATTCACATTGATATAGTTGATATAACTGCTATAGAAGGACTTACCTTGGCTGGGGGGACTTTCCCTGCTGCTGTGATCTGACCAGTGAAGAATCTGCCAAAGTGGTTAGCAGCCAGAACAACAGCCTTGTACCTGCAGGACACACACAGTTCTATGAACACATTGAACAAGTTTCAGAGCTGGAGGCTAAGACATATGCGTTACTGTGTGTGTACGTATGCGTGTGTGCATGCGTGGGGGTCTGCATGTCTGGGTCTCTGTGCATGTCTCCCCTTACCCTGCAATGTTAGCCATGGAGCTGAGTGCGTCGTAGCCCTGTGCGATGGTGACGCGCGGGACCTGATCCATGGCCAGCACGGTGGTCTGACTCTGGGCCAGCTTCTCCATGAGATCAGGATTCTGGGCTGGGTAGATGAAGCTCACCAGGGTGGATTTAGGCTTCAGCAGCTCTGACTCATGTTTGCCAGTAGCCTCATTCAACACTGGAGCTCTCACCTGGACAGAAAGTTCAAGAGAGAAGATGGGTCAGAGGTTACCAGGGGCCAACAATGTCTAAGAGATTGAAATGTTTATTTTGTTTCCTCTACTAGCTTAAACAACCAGCAACAAGGATTTACTCAGACTTCACCTGGTTACACCAGTGTTATCCCATACCTAATACATTGGAAGGGCAAAACTCATTCCTCACTCAATTTGTTGTGTAAAACTCCCATTGACATACTATAAGTGTGAAGTATGAGTTACAATAAAGTTCCATTTCAACATGTGTCTATCTGAAGTTATGAACTATTGAGGGCCAGATCCTAACACATTTTGTTGCCTAACAGCACGTTCAAGGGGATCTGCCTGAGCTAGGATCTGCCTGAGTGTGGAACAACTAATCTTGATCTCATTATGAGTAGTTCATGGAATGCAAGATGATCTGTAGATCCATGATTCTGCACAGAGCCTTGATCAGGCCGATCCTCTCAGATGTAACCCTGCAGCCCTGGGTTCAAGTATTGACCACACTGAGTTTGAGTTTAGTTTGAGTTCCACAGCCCAGTACTGACCTTGAGGACCAGGTCAGATCCGAAGGCCCCGTTAGTGTCTGTGATGGAGGCTCCAGCGTTTCTGTACATTTGGTCAGAGAACTTAGCGTGGTCTCCTGCTCCAGACTCCACCTGGACGTTGAAGCCCTGTTTGACGAGCAGCTCCACCCCCGCAGGGGACACAGCCACACGACGCTCATTCTTAAAGATCTCCTTAGGAACTCCTACCACCAGGTCCTTATACAGCCGTCCTGTATGAACACACACAACCTCATTTTAACAAACACTTGAGGACAACCACATAAGATACAACACACCTTGGGGAAAAACAATGGGTGTGATTTACACACACTGAATCAGTGCGCACACACAAACACACCTATACAGATACATGAGTGGGAGACATGAGTATAGCATTACAATTAACAGCATGAAGAGTAACCCAATTCTGAGTTCAGAAAACAATGCTGTTTGTCGTTATCAAGACTAGGTGAGAATCTGGGAGAGACTGACAGGTTCAGGGTAAAAGAGGCTGCAGATGAGACTGTGGAAGAGGCAGGGAAGAGAGTAAGGAAGTATGGAAGTGAGGCAGGGAGTGAAGCAGGTTGTAGTGTACTAGGCCGTAGTGACTACTACTGTAGTGTGTAAATCATACTAAGGCAGGTTGTAGTGTACTAGGCCGTAGTGACTACTACTGTAGTGTGTAAATCATACTAAGGCAGGTTGTAGTGTACTAGGCCGTAGTGACTACTACTGTAGTGTGTAAATCATACTAAGGCAGGTTGTAGTGTACTAGGCCGTAGTGACTACTACTGTAGTGTGTAAATCATACTAAGGCAGGTTGTAGTGTACTAGGCCGTAGTGACTACTACTGTAGTGTGTAAATCATACTAAGGCAGGTTGTAGTGTACTAGGCCGTAGTGACTACTACTGTAGTGTGTAAATCATACTAAGGCAGGTTGTAGTGTACTAGGCCGTAGTGACTACTACTGTAGTGTACTAGGCCGTAGTGACTACTACTGCAGTGTGTAAATCATACTAAGGCAGGCTGTAGTGACTACTACTGTAGTGTACTAGGCCGTAGTGACTACTACTGTAGTGTGTAAATCATACTAAGGCAGGTTGTAGTGTACTAGGCCGTAGTGACTACTACTGTAGTGTGTAAATCATACTAAGGCAGGTTGTAGTGTACTAGGCCGTAGTGACTACTACTGTAGTGTGTAAATCATACTAAGGCAGGTTGTAGTGTACTAGGCCGTAGTGACTACTAATGTAGTGTACTAGGCCGTAGTGACTACTACTGTAGTGTGTAAATCATACTAAGGCAGGTTGTAGTGTACTAGGCCGTAGTGACTACTACTGTAGTGTGTAAATCATACTAAGGCAGGTTGTAGTGTACTAGGCCGTAGTGACTACTACTGTAGTGTGTAAATCATACTGAGGCAGGTTGTAGTGTACTAGGCCGTAGTGACTACTACTGTAGTGTGTAAATCATACTAAGGCAGGTTGTAGTGTACTAGGCCGTAGTGACTACTACTGTAGTGTGTAAATCATACTAAGGCAGGTTGTAGTGTACTAGGCCGTAGTGACTACTACTGTAGTGTGTAAATCATACTAAGGCAGGTTGTAGTGTACTAGGCCGTAGTGACTACTACTGTAGTGTGTAAATCATACTAAGGCAGGTTGTAGTGTACTAGGCCGTAGTGACTACTACTGTAGTGTGTAAATCATACTAAGGCAGGTTGTAGTGTACTAGGCCGTAGTGACTACTACTGTAGTGTGTAAATCATACTAAGGCAGGCTGTAGTGTACTAGGCCGTAGTGACTACTACTGTAGTGTGTAAATCATACTAAGGCAGGTTGTAGTGTACTAGGCCGTAGTGACTACTACTGTAGTGTGTAAATCATACTAAGGCAGGCTGTAGTGTACTAGGCCGTAGTGACTACTACTGTAGTGTGTAAATCATACTAAGGCAGGCTGTAGTGTACTAGGCCGTAGTGACTACTACTGTAGTGTGTAAATCATACTAAGGCAGGTTGTAGTGTACTAGGCCGTAGTGACTACTACTGTAGTGTGTAAATCATACTAAGGCAGGTTGTAGTGTACTAGGCCGTAGTGACTACTAATGTAGTGTACTAGGCCGTAGTGACTACTACTGTAGTGTGTAAATCATACTAAGGCAGGTTGTAGTGTACTAGGCCGTAGTGACTACTACTGTAGTGTGTAAATCATACTGAGGCAGGTTGTAGTGTACTAGGCCGTAGTGACTACTACTGTAGTGTGTAAATCATACTGAGGCAGGTTGTAGTGTACTAGGCCGTAGTGACTACTACTGTAGTGTGTAAATCATACTAAGGCAGGTTGTAGTGTACTAGGCCGTAGTGACTACTACTGTAGTGTGTAAATCATACTAAGGCAGGTTGTAGTGTACTAGGCCGTAGTGACTACTACTGTAGTGTGTAAATCATACTAAGGCAGGTTGTAGTGTACTAGGCCGTAGTGACTACTACTGTAGTGTGTAAATCATACTAAGGCAGGTTGTAGTGTACTAGGCCGTAGTGACTACTACTGTAGTGTGTAAATCATACTAAGGCAGGTTGTAGTGTACTAGGCCGTAGTGACTACTACTGTAGTGTGTAAATCATACTAAGGCAGGCTGTAGTGTACTAGGCCGTAGTGACTACTACTGTAGTGTGTAAATCATACTAAGGCAGGTTGTAGTGTACTAGGCCGTAGTGACTACTACTGTAGTGTGTAAATCATACTAAGGCAGGCTGTAGTGTACTAGGCCGTAGTGACTACTACTGTAGTGTGTAAATCATACTAAGGCAGGCTGTAGTGTACTAGGCCGTAGTGACTACTACTGTAGTGTGTAAATCATACTAAGGCAGGTTGTAGTGTACTAGGCCGTAGTGACTACTACTGTAGTGTGTAAATCATACTGAGGCAGGTTGTAGTGTACTAGGCCGTAGTGACTACTACTGTAGTGTGTAAATCATACTGAGGCAGGCTGTAGTGTACTAGGCCGTAGTGACTACTACTGTAGTGTGTAAATCATACTAAGGCAGGCTGTAGTGTACTAGGCCGTAGTGACTACTACTGTAGTGTGTAAATCATACTAAGGCAGGCTGTAGTGTACTAGGCCGTAGTGACTACTACTGTAGTGTGTGAATCATACTAAGGCAGGTTGTAGTGTACTAGGCCGTAGTGACTACTACTGTAGTGTGTGAATCATACTAAGGCAGGCTGTAGTGTACTAGGCCGTAGTGACTACTACTGTAGTGTGTAAATCATACTAAGGCAGGCTGTAGTGTACTAGGCCGTAGTGACTACTACTGTAGTGTGTAAATCATACTAAGGCAGGCTGTAGTGTACTAGGCCGTAGTGACTACTACTGTAGTGTGTAAATCATACTAAGGCAGGCTGTAGTGTACTAGGCCGTAGTGACTACTACTGTAGTGTGTAAATCATACTAAGGCAGGCTGTAGTGTACTAGGCCGTAGTGACTACTACTGTAGTGTGTAAATCATACTAAGGCAGGATGTAGTGTACTAGGCCGTAGTGACTACTACTGTAGTGTGTAAATCATACTAAGGCAGGTTGTAGTGTACTAGGCCGTAGTGACTACTACTGTAGTGTGTAAATCATACTAAGGCAGGCTGTAGTGTACTAGGCCGTAGTGACTACTACTGTAGTGTGTAAATCATACTAAGGCAGGTTGTAGTGTACTAGGCCGTAGTGACTACTACTGTAGTGTGTAAATCATACTAAGGCAGGCTGTAGTGTACTAGGCCGTAGTGACTACTACTGTAGTGTGTAAATCATACTAAGGCAGGTTGTAGTGTACTAGGCCGTAGTGACTACTACTGTAGTGTGTAAATCATACTAAGGCAGGCTGTAGTGTACTAGGCCGTAGTGACTACTACTGTAGTGTGTAAATCATACTAAGGCAGGTTGTAGTGTACTAGGCCGTAGTGACTACTACTGTAGTGTGTGAATCATACTAAGGCAGGCTGTAGTGTACTAGGCCGTAGTGACTACTACTGTAGTGTGTAAATCATACTAAGGCAGGCTGTAGTGTACTAGGCCGTAGTGACTACTACTGTAGTGTGTAAATCATACTAAGGCAGGTTGTAGTGTACTAGGCCGTAGTGACTACTACTGTAGTGTGTAAATCATACTAAGGCAGGCTGTAGTGTACTAGGCCGTAGTGACTACTACTGTAGTGTGTAAATCATACTAAGGCAGGATGTAGTGTACTAGGCCGTAGTGACTACTACTGTAGTGTGTAAATCATACTAAGGCAGGTTGTAGTGTACTAGGCCGTAGTGACTACTACTGTAGTGTGTAAATCATACTAAGGCAGGCTGTAGTGTACTAGGCCGTAGTGACTACTACTGTAGTGTGTAAATCATACTAAGGCAGGTTGTAGTGTACTAGGCCGTAGTGACTACTACTGTAGTGTGTAAATCATACTAAGGCAGGCTGTAGTGTACTAGGCCGTAGTGACTACTACTGTAGTGTGTAAATCATACTAAGGCAGGCTGTAGTGTACTAGGCCGTAGTGACTACTACTGTAGTGTGTAAATCATACTAAGGCAGGTTGTAGTGTACTAGGCCGTAGTGACTACTACTGTAGTGTGTGAATCATACTAAGGCAGGCTGTAGTGTACTAGGCCGTAGTGACTACTACTGTAGTGTGTAAATCATACTAAGGCAGGCTGTAGTGTACTAGGCCGTAGTGACTACTACTGTAGTGTGTAAATCATACTAAGGCAGGTTGTAGTGTACTAGGCCGTAGTGACTACTACTGTAGTGTGTAAATCATACTAAGGCAGGCTGTAGTGTACTAGGCCGTAGTGACTACTACTGTAGTGTGTAAATCATACTAAGGCAGGATGTAGTGTACTAGGCCGTAGTGACTACTACTGTAGTGTGTAAATCATACTAAGGCAGGTTGTAGTGTACTAGGCCGTAGTGACTACTACTGTAGTGTGTGAATCATACTAAGGCAGGTTGTAGTGTACTAGGCCGTAGTGACTACTACTGTAGTGTGTGAATCATACTAAGGCAGGTTGTAGTGTACTAGGCCGTAGTGACTACTACTGTAGTGTGTAAATCATACTGAGGCAGGTTGTAGTGTACTAGGCCGTAGTGACTACTACTGTAGTGTGTAAATCATACTGAGGCAGGCTGTAGTGTACTAGGCCGTAGTGACTACTACTGTAGTGTGTAAATCATACTGAGGCAGGCTGTAGTGTACTAGGCCGTAGTGACTACTACTGTAGTGTGTAAATCATACTGAGGCAGGTTGTAGTGTACTAGGCCGTAGTGACTACTACTGTAGTGTGTAAATCATACTGAGGCAGGCTGTAGTGTACTAGGCCGTAGTGACTACTACTGTAGTGTGTAAATCATACTGAGGCAGGTTGTAGTGTACTAGGCCGTAGTGACTACTACTGTAGTGTGTAAATCATACTGAGGCAGGCTGTAGTGTACTAGGCCGTAGTGACTACTACTGTAGTGTGTAAATCATACTAAGGCAGGTTGTAGTGTACTAGGCCGTAGTGACTACTACTGTAGTGTGTAAATCATACTAAGGCAGGCTGTAGTGTACTAGGCCGTAGTGACTACTACTGTAGTGTGTAAATCATACTAAGGCAGGCTGTAGTGTACTAGGCCGTAGTGACTACTACTGTAGTGTGTAAATCATACTAAGGCAGGCTGTAGTGTACTAGGCCGTAGTGACTACTACTGTAGTGTGTAAATCATACTAAGGCAGGTTGTAGTGTACTAGGCCGTAGTGACTACTACTGTAGTGTGTAAATCATACTGAGGCAGGCTGTAGTGTACTAGGCCGTAGTGACTACTACTGTAGTGTGTAAATCATACTGAGGCAGGCTGTAGTGTACTAGGCCGTAGTGACTACTACTGTAGTGTGTAAATCATACTGAGGCAGGCTGTAGTGTACTAGGCCGTAGTGACTACTACTGTAGTGTGTAAATCATACTGAGGCAGGCTGTAGTGTACTAGGCCGTAGTGACTACTACTGTAGTGTGTAAATCATACTGAGGCAGGCTGTAGTGTACTAGGCCGTAGTGACTACTACTGTAGTGTGTAAATCATACTGAGGCAGGCTGTAGTGTACTAGGCCGTAGTGACTACTACTGTAGTGTGTAAATCATACTGAGGCAGGTTGTAGTGTACTAGGCCGTAGTGACTACTACTGCAGTGTGTAAATCATACTAAGGCAGGTTGTAGTGTACTAGGCCGTAGTGACTACTACTGCAGTGTGTAAATCATACTAAGGCAGGTTGTAGTGTACTAGGCCGTAGTGACTACTACTGCAGTGTGTAAATCATACTAAGGCAGGTTGTAGTGTACTAGGCCGTAGTGACTACTACTGCAGTGTGTAAATCATACTAAGGCAGGCTGTAGTGTACTAGGCCGTAGTGACTACTACTGCAGTGTGTAAATCATACTGAGGCAGGCTGTAGTGTACTAGGCCGTAGTGACTACTACTGTAGTGTGTAAATCATACTGAGGCAGGTTGTAGTGTACTAGGCCGTAGTGACTACTACTGTAGTGTGTAAATGATACTGAGGCAGGTTGTAGTGTACTAGGCCGTAGTGACTACTACTGTAGTGTGTAAATCATACTGAGGCAGGCTGTAGTGTACTAGGCCGTAGTGACTACTACTGTAGTGTGTAAATCATACTGAGGCAGGCTGTAGTGTACTAGGCCGTAGTGACTACTACTGTAGTGTGTAAATCATACTGAGGCAGGTTGTAGTGTACTAGGCCGTAGTGACTACTACTGTAGTGTGTAAATCATACTGAGGCAGGTTGTAGTGTACTAGGCCGTAGTGACTACTACTGTAGTGTGTAAATCATACTTAGGCAGGTTGTAGTGTACTAGGCCGTAGTGACTACTACTGTAGTGTGTAAATCATACTGAGGCAGGCTGTAGTGTACTAGGCCGTAGTGACTACTACTGTAGTGTGTAAATCATACTGAGGCAGGTTGTAGTGTACTAGGCCGTAGTGACTACTACTGTAGTGTGTAAATCATACTAAGGCAGGTTGTAGTGTACTAGGCCGTAGTGACTACTACTGCAGTGTGTAAATCATACTAAGGCAGGTTGTAGTGTACTAGGCCGTAGTGACTACTACTGCAGTGTGTAAATCATACTAAGGCAGGCTGTAGTGTACTAGGCCGTAGTGGCTACTACTGTAGTGTGTAAATCATACTAAGGCAGGCTGTAGTGTACTAGGCCGTAGTGACTACTACTGTAGTGTGTAAATCATACTAAGGCAGGCTGTAGTGTACTAGGCCGTAGTGACTACTACTGTAGTGTGTAAATCATACTAAGGCAGGCTGTAGTGTACTAGGCCGTAGTGACTACTACTGTAGTGTGTAAATCATACTAAGGCAGGCTGTAGTGTACTAGGCCGTAGTGACTACTACTGCAGTGTGTAAATCATACTAAGGCAGGCTGTAGTGTACTAGGCCGTAGTGACTACTACTGTAGTGTGTAAATCATACTAAGGCAGGTTGTAGTGTACTAGGCCGTAGTGACTACTACTGTAGTGTGTAAATCATACTAAGGCAGGTTGTAGTGTACTAGGCCGTAGTGACTACTACTGTAGTGTGTAAATCATACTAAGGCAGGCTGTAGTGTACTAGGCCGTAGTGACTACTACTGTAGTGTGTAAATCATACTAAGGCAGGCTGTAGTGTACTAGGCCGTAGTGACTACTACTGTAGTGTGTAAATCATACTGAGGCAGGCTGTAGTGTACTAGGCCGTAGTGACTACTACTGTAGTGTGTAAATCATACTGAGGCAGGTTGTAGTGTACTAGGCCGTAGTGACTACTACTGTAGTGTACTAGGCCGTAGTGACTACTACTGTAGTGTGTAAATCATACTAAGGCAGGCTGTAGTGTACTAGGCCGTAGTGACTACTACTGTAGTGTGTAAATCATACTAAGGCAGGCTGTAGTGTACTAGGCCGTAGTGACTACTACTGTAGTGTGTAAATCATACTAAGGCAGGCTGTAGTGTACTAGGCCGTAGTGACTACTACTGTAGTGTGTAAATCATACTAGGCAGGCTGTAGTGTACTAGGCCGTAGTGACTACTACTGTAGTGTGTAAATCATACTAAGGCAGGCTGTAGTGTACTAGGCCGTAGTGACTACTACTGTAGTGTGTAAATCATACTAGGCAGGCTGTAGTGTACTAGGCCGTAGTGACTACTACTGTAGTGTGTAAATCATACTAAGGCAGGTTGTAGTGTACTAGGCCGTAGTGACTACTACTGTAGTGTGTAAATCATACTGAGGCAGGTTGTAGTGTACTAGGCCGTAGTGACTACTACTGTAGTGTGTAAATCATACTAAGGCAGGCTGTAGTGTACTAGGCCGTAGTGACTACTACTGTAGTGTGTAAATCATACTAAGGCATGCTGTAGTGTACTAGGCCGTAGTGACTACTACTGTAGTGTGTAAATCATACTAAGGCAGGTTGTAGTGTACTAGGCCGTAGTGACTACTACTGCAGTGTGTAAATCATACTAAGGCAGGTTGTAGTGTACTAGGCCGTAGTGACTACTACTGCAGTGTGTAAATCATACTAAGGCAGGCTGTAGTGTACTAGGCCGTAGTGGCTACTACTGTAGTGTGTAAATCATACTAAGGCAGGCTGTAGTGTACTAGGCCGTAGTGACTACTACTGTAGTGTGTAAATCATACTAAGGCAGGCTGTAGTGTACTAGGCCGTAGTGACTACTACTGTAGTGTGTAAATCATACTAAGGCAGGCTGTAGTGTACTAGGCCGTAGTGACTACTACTGTAGTGTGTAAATCATACTAAGGCAGGCTGTAGTGTACTAGGCCGTAGTGACTACTACTGTAGTGTGTAAATCATACTGAGGCAGGTTGTAGTGTACTAGGCCGTAGTGACTACTACTGTAGTTGTACTAGGCCGTAGTGACTACTACTGTAGTGTGCAATCATACTAAGGCAGGCTGTATGTGTACTAGGCCGTAGTGACTACTACTGTAGTGTGTAAATCATACTAAGGCAGGCTGTAGTGTACTAGGCCGTAGTGACTACTACTGTAGTGTGTAAATCATACTAAGGCAGGCTGTAGTGTACTAGGCCGTAGTGACTACTACTGTAGTGTTGTAAATCATACTAGGCAGGCTGTAGTGTACTAGGCCGTAGTGACTACTACTGTAGTGTGTAAATCATACTAAGGCAGGCTTGTAGTGTACTAGGCCGTAGTGACTACTACTGTAGTGTGTAAATCATACTAGGCAGGCTGTAGTGTACTAGGCCGTAGTGACTACTACTGTAGTGTGTAAATCATACTAAGGCAGGCTGTAGTGTACTAGGCCGTAGTGACTACTACTGTAGTGTTGTAAATCATACTAGGCAGGCTGTAGTGTACTAGCCGTAGTGACTACTACTGTAGTGTGTAAATCATACTAAGGCAGGCTGTAGTGTACTAGGCCGTAGTGACTACTACTGTAGTGTGTAAATCATACTAAGGCAGGTTGTAGTGTACTAGGCCGTAGTGACTACTACTGCTAGTGTGTAAATCATACTAAGGCAGGCTGTAGTGTACTAGGCCGTAGTGACTACTACTGTAGTGTGTAAATCATACTAAGGCAGGCTGTAGTGTACTAGGCCGTAGTGACTACTACTGTAGTGTGTAAATCATACTAAGGCAGGCTGTAGTGTACTAAGGCCGTAGTGACTACTACTGTAGTGTGTAAATCATACTAAGGCAGGCTGTAGTTTACTAGGCCGTAGTGACTACTACTGTAGTGTGTAAATCATACTAAGGCAGGCTGTAGTGTACTAGGCCGTAGTGACTACTACTGTAGTTGTGTAAGTTGAGACTAGAAGGACAGTGTAGTTTCTGCAGCGGAAAGGGTGAAGTTTGGGCCGGGAGAGGCCCGGTGGAATGAGTCGGGGTTTCACATATCAGTCCTTAAACGGTGTGGTGACCTCCCCAGCACAGAAACATTATTAGCAGCTGGTTGGCTGCGAGCCAGTACCCACACCATGACGAGGCCTGCTCTGTCTCTCACACACAGACCCAAACCCTGCTCCGCTAAACGCCCCAGTAACACACAAACTTCCACAAACACACAACATACACTCCAGCACAGCTACCTCAGTCAGTGACAACACAGGGTAGTGTTTATAAAAAGTAGATCTGCCACGGAACAGCAGAATACACATTTCACCTTTAACTGACCTCTCTTACATGTTTCTCTTTGCAGGTTAGCAACAGAGAGTGGAGTTAGCCACGGTCAGGTTAGCACCCCATAGAAACGTTAGCTAAGTTGATTCACGGTCCTATTGTTTCCTATTTCAACAAATTCCCTAACAACCCCTATTCCAAACACAACCGCCACTGCTCTGTGGGAGTTTTTCCACTCCTCCAGCCAGGGGAGAAATGTCCTTAACTGAACTGCTGTTTAGTTTCCCAATGCCTTTAGTAGGACAGAGAGGAGAAGCTATAAAAAAAAACAAGCAAGCAGCCAGGCCTAGACTGCCTACTGTGGCAAATATACAGATAATACAATTATCAGAAGATAGTGTTAAGGAGTTTGTGTGTTTGTTAAGGAGTTCTAGTTATGTGTCCTACCTTTAGCAGGCTCACAGTTCCAGAGCTGTGGGAAGGTCCTGAAGGCCCGTCGGCCAGGTGTGTGGTGGCGAACACCTTGCTGGAGCAAGGTGACAGTGGAGCCGCAGCAGGAGACACAGCGCAGCAGAGAGGACATGGCTAGTGCTGCTGAGGGACAGGCCTGTAGCTGTACCTCTGGTCAACAACACCTAGAGACACAAACAGGTGTGTGTGTGTTACAGGTGGGGATGTCTTCTAACACTACGTCTGCTTGCTGCTTCCTCAGCCAGCCTTCCTTATCTTAACTGCCCCCGGAAAGTCCTGAACACACACACACTTTCTCTTCAGCTGCTGGGCCTAGCGACGGCAGTGTGACATTTCAGCTGTGCAGGACAGGACGCAGGGCTGTATACACACTACACAAAGCTACGCGAGATCTGGAAATATGACAGTGTGGTTGTGACAAGAGCACTCCTGACTGCTGGGTGAGAGCATAGGACAGGGGAGGGGGTTGGGTAGGGACAGGAACATAAAGGGTAGGGCTGGGGTAGAGGCTGGAGACAGGGGAGGGGGTTGGGTAGGGACAGGAACATAAAGGGTAGGGCTGGGGTAGAGGCTGGAGACAGGGGAGGGGGGTTGGGTAGGGACAGGAACATAAAGGGTAGGGCTGGGGTAGAGGCTGGAGACAGGGGAGGGGGTTGGGTAGGGACAGGAACAGAAAGGGTAGGGCTGGGGTAGAGGCTGGAGACAGGCAGTAGATCTACACACAACCTCTAATTCATTCATACACTCACTCTCTCGCTCTCTGCTGCTGTTGCACCATTGGAGTACAACTCAGACAGGGTGGGAAACTGGGACACAAGTCTCTATTACAACAACCTGTAGCTATACATTTTGTCCGTGCATGACTGTTGCTTCCATTCATTCCTGCAAGAATAAACAAAAAAGTTCGAGAAAAGTTTTTTTATTAGGGTAGCTACAAAAGATTTCTGAACTAACCTTCTGGTAGTTTTCGTCTCAGCCGGAAATCAGATCCTGCTTGATCAGTTATAAAATACAGTAGGGCAATTTGTTTTGTCGGAAAGACCTTCACTTTTTCATTTGTCGGGTGCACGGAACAAAGTTTCGGTATCGCAGGTTTATTGTCGCCTTCATATGAAAGTCGGAACCAGGAAACTCGAACATGTCCGACTTGCTAATTGGTTGAGCGCGGCACGTGTACAACTACAGCCAGTTAGCAAGTCAGACATTTCCGAGTTTCCTAGTTCTGACTATAACGTCAACAATGCATATATCATTGACAATAGAGACTATGCGAGACCATAGGGCCATTTACATTGATATCAAAATATTTACCCCTGATACTAACCTTGGTAGAGCATCCTACAGGAAGCTAAATAGCTCATTATTAAATAATGATATAGTTAAGTTTGAGGTTAGGGATCTGCTTTCACATTTTTGGAAAAGGGCATGTGAAGAAAAATCTTATTGCAAGAACTGGGAGCTCTTTAAATTTGAGGTGTCCAAATACCTTAGAAAATATGGTAGTAATCTTGCTAAGACCAGAAGAGCTGAGGAGGAAAAGGTGATCATTAAGATAACTTCCCTTTCTCAAAGGTCCCCAGCCAGCCTCTCGGGGGAGGAGAAGATGGAACTAATTGAGTTACAAAATAAACTGGACAATATATATAGATTAAAAGCAGAAGGAGCGTTAATTAGATCAAGGAAAAAATGGATTGAGGAGGGAGAACAGAATTTATCCTATTTCTTTAGACTTGAGAAATTTCACTCTAAAAATAACACTATCCATAAATTAAACATTGATGGTGTTATTACAGATGTCCAAAAATGTATAGCTAAATACTGTAGCAATTTTTACAGAAAATTGTATAGATCTACGTACAGTCAGGAATCCACAGATATGTTTTTTTAACTCACTGAATAATGTTCACTCTATCAGTGATATAGAATCTAAACAGTGTAATGAACCCATCAAAGTTGAAGAGATTATAGAGTCTATCAACATCTAAAGAACAATAAATCACCAGGTGTTGATGGAATTACATCAGAATTTTACTAATTATTTTCTGAACAAGTAGCTCCCTTCCTATTTGAAGTCTTTTTTAGAGAGTATTAAAAACAATGTTCTCCCTCCTACAATGAGTCAGGGGTTAATAACACTGATACCTAAGCCTAAAAAAGAGTGCTGCTCATCGATAACTGGCGTCCAATTTGTCTTGTTAATAATGACTATAAGATATTAGCCTTACTAATTGCAAAAATAATTAAAGAAGTCCTGGATGCAATCATTGATGAAACATAGTCTGGCTTCATGAGGAACAGACATATTTCTAACAATGTCAGACTAGTATTAGACATACTTGACTACTCAGACCTAATAACTGAGGATAGCTTCATATTATTTTTAGATTTTTATAAAGCATTTGACACAGTAGAGCATCAGTTTCTCTCCCACTCCCTTGAGAGACTTGGCTTTGGGGATGTTTTCTGTAAGGCTATTAAGACTCTCTATACAAATGGTAACAGCTCTATCAAATTGAAATATGGCACCTCGCCTAGATTTGAATTAAAGAGAAGAATTAGGCACGGTTGTCCTATCTCTCCGTACCTGTTTTATGAATCACCAAACTTCTTGCAAATTCTTTAGATAATAGTCCTGTACAAGGTATTTCCATAGCTGGTAAAGAAATTATTATAAGCCAGCTGGCTGATGATACTACACTTTTTCTGAAAGACGCTAACCAAATTCCCATATCGATGTGATACAATCCTTTTCCAAAGCGTCTGGTCTATACCTTAACATTAATAAATGTGAACTCATAGCTGTTAAAGATTGTGTGACACCTTCATATTATGGTATTCCAGTAAAAGAAGAACTTACATATTTAGGCATAACCATTACAAAGGATCAGAAGTCTAGAGGCTTCCTAAATTTTAACCCTCTTATTAAAAAAAAAACAGAAAAAGCTAAATCAATGGCTACAGAGGGACTTATCTTTAAAAGGAAGAGTCCTAATAACCAAGGCTGAAAGTATCTCTAGACTAACATATGGCGCTCTATCTTTATATCTTGACAGTAAAATAAGCAAGGAGATAGACCAGATGCTTTTCAACTTTCTGTGGAGAAACCGTACCCATTACATTAGGAAAACTGTTGTAATGAACACTTATGAGAATGGTGGGCTGAATTTTCTGGACTTTACTACCTTAAATAATACTTTTAAGATCAATTGGATTAAACAATTCATAAGAAGTCCCACTTCTATCTGGAAATTTTATTCCTCATGTCTTCTCTACTTTTGGTGGCCTTAAAAACCTCTCTTGGTACGTGAGACGTTAGCGTCCCACCTCTTCAACAGCCAGTGAAACTGCTGGGCGCCAAATTCAAATACAAAAATACTCATTATAAAAATTCAGAAAACAAAACATATTTTACATAGGTTTAAAGATGACCTTCTTGTGAATCCAACCACGGTGTCAGATTCAAAAAATGCTTTACGGCTGAAAGCATACCTTACGATTATTTGAGAACATAGCCCAGCAGACAAATCATTACAAAACAGTAACCAGCCAAGTAGAAGAGTTACACAAGTCAGAAATAGAGATAAAATGAATCCCTTACCTTTGATGATCTTCATATGGTTGCACTCAGCAGACATTCATTTACTCAATAAATGTTCCTTTTGTTCAATAAAGTCTCTTTATATCCAAAAAAACTCAGTTTTGTTTGCGCTTTTTCTTCAGTAATCCACAGGCTCAAACGCAGTCAAACCAGACAAAATCCAAATTGTATCCGTAAAGTTCATAGAAACATGTCCAAACAATGTTTATATTAAATCCTCAGGTTGTTTTTTAGCCTAACTAATCGATAATATTTCAACCGGACAATAACGTCGTCAATTTAAAAGGAAAACAAGAAAGGCACTCTCTCGGTCTCGCGCATGAGAAAGCTCTGTGACACTTTAGGGTCCACTCATTCAGACTGCTCTTACTTCCTCATTTTTCAGAATACAAGCCTGAAAACAATTTTGAAAGACTGTTGACATCTAGTGGAAGGCAAAGGAACTGCAAGTTGAGTCCTAAGGCAATGGATACTGTAATGGCATTGAATAGAAAACTACAAAAACCAACAAAAAAAAACGACTTCCTGAATGGATTTTTCTCAGGTTTTTCGCCTGCCAAATCAGTTCTGTTATACTCACAGACACTATTTTAACAGTTTTGGAAACTTTAGAGTGTTTTCTATCCAAATCTAACAGTCATATGCATATCATATCTTCTGGGCCCGAGAAGCAGGCAGTTTAATTTTGGGCATGCTTTTCATCCAAAATTCCGAATGCTGCCCCCTACCCTACCCTACCCCTACCATGTTGTTTTGCAATGATAGTATTGACAAAGTTCCAGTGAAACTTTCTGCTTTTCATCGGCAGGTTTTCTTGTCATGGTCCTTAATTTATAAACATAATTTTTCTCTACACAGATATTATATATGGAATAATCGGGATATATTGTATAAAAATACTTCTTTGTTTTTAGAATTTTGGTACCGAAATAATATCCTATTGGTGAGCCAATTGGTAATGCAGAGGGTCTCTTACTCAGTTATAAGGAATTCTTATCACTTTACAAGGTCCCTGTAACACCTAAAGATTTTGCAATTGTTTTAGATGCCATTCCCTCAGGTGTTGCTTTATTATTCAGGAACGTGTCAAGACCTGACCCTCAGAGCCTGCCTTCCATTGACCCTGTTGACTCATCAGTAGGAAAGATTTGTTTCTCTTTTGGTCCATTCAACAACAGAGCGATACGAACCTTGTTTCAGCAGGATGTTGTATACCTTATGTCATGCCTTATTGGAATGGATTTATTGATAATATCTGTTGGAAAAAAGTTTGGATGTTGCCACACACATACCTACTTGTTAACAAAATTAAGGAAGTTTCCTTTAAAATTATTCAAAAATATTATCCTGCCAACCATTATATGAAGAAGTTTAAGGAAAACATCAACTCAAATTGCTCTTTTTGTAATGACCACCCAGAAACAGTGTTGCATCTTTTTTGGCATTGTATTCATGTAAGAAAACTGTGGCAAGACATCAGTAGATTTATAATTGAACACATTTATGAAGGTCTTACACTATTGTGGAGAAATGTACTGCTTGGATTCTTTACCTACGATAGGAATAAGCTGAAACATTTTTAATGTAATACATTTCAATATTCTTTTGGCCAAATTTCATATTCACAAATGTACATTTACAAACAAAAAACACATTTTATTACCCTACAAAAAGAAATTGAACTGTATTTTAAGACAATTAAATACTCTACTAACAAAAAAGCTGTTAGAATTATAAGTGTATGTATGTCACACAAGGTCCTTGTGTAATGTGATATTGTACCCCCTAGCTCAATTGTCCTTTGTATATTATCCATATATACTTGTGTTCCCTCATGTATTTCCTGTATTGATTTGTTGTTAATAAAAATAAATATATTTTTTTAAATATATTTAAAAATATAAAAAAATGGAGACTATGCGAGTCTCTCATAACCACATTAATACCGCTGCAGGCTGACATTCATCGAGATTTGGTGACATTAATGGAGAATGCTCTAAGGACTTTCTGTAATTAAAATCACTCCATGTTTTTTTCACAAGCTATATCGCCATCAATAATGTAATGTTGCACAAGAAGTTGTTTGCATATTGTTGTACACAAGATGACGCCAGTGAGACATGTTTTGAATGATAGCTTTATGTAGCTGGGCGACTGTGATAAAACCGGGGTTTTAAAGAGGCGGAAACTTCCGCGCATCTGCTTCCAAGATGTTTCATCACTTCAAAGTTATTCATTAACCAACTCTCGAGCAAATATTCTAGTCTTACCATTCTAAACAAACTACCATGTAAAATAATATCTTAATTATAATCCCTAACCAGCTAACCCCCACAAATCGTTCGAGGGAATGCTTATTGTTGGCCATCTCATTTTCGACACGCATGGCTGCGGTAAACATAAAAATGCAGCATGATAGCGTCTAGCTAGCTGTCAAACTATTCGTCTAGTGAAATAAGAGTGAAACAAACGTGGTTGAAGATCGTTTAGTACTCATATTGGTAAGTGGCTATAGCTAACTAGCTACTGTGTCTTTATATGTGTGGCCTTTATGGTGTTGTTAGCTAGAGAAGTCAGCCAGCTAGCCACCGTGACCAGACAGCATAAGTAGATATCAGGCTGGGATAGGGTTGCTAAACTATTTTGGTGATGGTAAATGTGATTTCACAACTTATAACGGAGCAAATGTTCCATCATGGCTCCCAATTTTGGGAGCTCTGCAGTCCGACCTTAGCAACTCTGGGTCAGGCTGCGCTTCGTTGGGGAAGGAGAGGTGCCTAGTACTAGAGAGTATGTGGCTGAAACCGAGGTAAAGACAGTTTCAGGTTGGATATTCGCCTGTAGTTCTCCTTACGTCCACCAACAGCAAAACATTCAAAACAAATAATATAAATATCAAATATCAATACAGTATGACAGATTAGCCATCCATTGTGTTGTATCATAAATTGTCTTACATGCCGTCACTGTTGTCAAAAGATTATAAACATGTTAAATAAAGTTACTAACCCAGTCAGTCTTTGGGCCACATCCAGGTTCTTTATCAGTGGCACACATGAAGCAGGCTTTGTTGAACTCTGAAATCATAGGCATGAACTGAACATATGGGCTGTCCCACACAAATACATAAAAAAGAAAGAATTTACATTACTTTGAGTTAAATGTCATTACATACCAGACATTTTTAGTATATCAGCCATTTATTTTCGCAGTTGCTCCATGTGTTTTTGTGAAGGTTCTATATCAATTTGGGAGGGGTTTGTTGGGGAAGTTCTGTGCAACTTCCTTGGCCATCTACACCAAAAAATAAAATTTAGTTTTTGACCTAATTGTCACATAACATCTAACCATTCATTATAGAAAATATAACTATCAAACCTGCATTACAAAGACCCCGCAGCTGAAGGTGTCCTGCTGTATGGTGTGAGTTATTTCCCTTCCTTCACACTTTATGTCCACCCAGTCGTCTTTTCCATGGCAGGATCTTCTCATTTTGAAGTATTCTCTTTTTTATGTAAACATAATGGGATTCTGATTAGTTACAGGCAAATGAATACACAGGCCAAAACTGTATGCTGATTCCCTTAACACTATAATCTAATAGAGGTAATTTCCGTCATGCCCCATTATACACACAGCCTAAATTATAGGCACTGAACCATTTACAGGACAATAATAAAAATAGCATATAGGATCCAACCCTATCACAGAGTGAATAAATGTAGAGTGTAGACTTTAAGAAAAAAAATATTAAGTGACAGTTTCATCAGTACGTACTTAAAGAAAGTCACATCACAAAGATCACAGATGACAGTGCCCATCAAATCTATGACAATAGAGAATGAATTGTAACCACCAAAGTGTGTTAAAGTATGTTTGTCAAAATAATATCTGAAAATATCAGTTGTTGAACATAATACTTCTATTTGCATAGCAATTTATGATCTATGCAGTTGAGGAATATTCCATGAACCAACACTACATGTAGGACAGACATAAGACATTCCCCACATACAGTTTACACATACATAGGCAATTTTTCAGCTATGATTTTACCACCCAGAATCCAGAAATGGATATGACAATGGGGCCAGCACAGGACGTAATACACCCTTACAACAATACTTTTTGATATTGACTTATCTGGTAAGCTGCTACTGTGTGTCAAGAAAAGAGCCCCAATTAGGGATTAGTGTACTCCAGTAAAAAAGGTCTGGTTTAGATTAAAAACTATTGCCCTGTGTCCCCGTTCATAGGGGCATGAGAGACTAGTCAGTGGTAGAATTGAGTGGCTGTCAACTGTACAGCAATGTCCACACCTACTGGGTCTCAGGCTTACAGATTTAAGTCTAATAGCATGAGATGAAAGTAGACAAACATCAGAGTGTGCGATTATGAAGGCATAGTCAGTGGACATTCTGAACCTTGTTTGAAGTCAGCAGGTCACATGACCAAGGAGCTATTTAAATTTTACATTTTGAAAAATTTATGTAAAATCTTGTGAGATGAAAATTGACTAACTAAAGGGTGTGCAATGTGTAGGCCCACTGACTGGACATTCTGAACCTTGTTTGAAGTCAATAGGTCACATGACCAAGGAGCTATTGAAATTCTAAATGTTGAAAAATGTATGTAAAATCTTGTGAGATGAAAATGGACTAACTAAAGGGTGTGCAATATAGAAGGGTAGTCAGTGGACATTCTGGACCTTGTTTGAGTCAAGTATGTCACATGACCAATGAGCTATTGAAATTCAAATGTAAAAAAAGTTTGTACTAACTAATTCAACTAGGAATACAAAATGCTGCTCACATTTCCACATGTTAATTAGCTTTGGAAAGCGAATTAATGTCCAAATCGTGAAAATAAGACCTGTGCATTGTTGTGCGCAACTTTTCCAACATAATGACACTTATTTGGAGTCTGTGGCTCAAGTGGTTTGAAAGCTATTGAGGTTTGAAAGCGTGAATATCCGTCGAATATCCAACTTGAAACTGTCTTTACCTCGGTGTGGCAGAAAACCTATAGTTCGATCACTGCTGCAGACCACTATTCCTAAATAACCCTCCCAAATCGGCGCAACGAAAATGCACATGAGCAGAAATGGAGTGATTGGGAAGCGGAGTTCCCAATTTAACGTGGACGAGAAGGCTATACCTTTGAAGTTCTGTAGAGGAAGAGTTTCTGACCATGACAGAGTTGTATCTGCAACGCTATTGCACTCTCCTTCAGCCTGCCATGAAACCAGTAGACGACAATGGTATATGGGTATGGCCTAAGGGGGTACAAGGTCCGGACGAATAGAAGAACTGATGGTGAAGCTGTCGTGATCCCCAACAACATCCTACTGTGGCCACACAGCAGCAGAATATTCTACCCAGGACAGACCACCCGCTGCTAAATCTGTAATGCCATGGACCACCAGGTGAAGGATTGCAGGACAAGGGAACAGAGAGGTCAAGAGGAGAAACATCACAAACCCGAGAGCAACAGCCACAATGAAGAGGAGAACGATGACAGCTTCGAGTCTGCCAGGGAAGAGCCATCACGAGACACTTCCCTCCCTGATGACACAGGTCCTGCAGCAGACTGGTCCACTCAAATGGAGGCTCATGATGACGATCCACCAAACCTTGCCAGTATTCCGGCTGCCTCCCATCTCCCTAGTGGCTACCCTCCTCTGCCCCCAGACACTTCCAGCTCCAACGAAGGTACCCATCCATCAAACAGTGGTAAGAAATAGCCTGTCTCTTCCCCTCAGGAAAAGGGGACCACAAAAAGACTCGAAAAGAGATATAAAAAACAGCCCTCAATGAGTATCATTAAATAAAAAGGTCATTAACAACTGTATACAAGCAAAATTACAAGCATAACTTTTTTATCAGTAGTGGTCTGCCATCTAATATTTCTAAATGTATGAAAAGTTCAGGTGATTATCTCTGTCCAACAAATGTCAGTATTTATCTTTGAAATGTCTGCCTTCTATTATGCAATGTGTATTTATAAAAATATTGTCACGTCATGAATATTATTAATTATTGAAAGATTATATTAAAACTAAAACAAACTACAACAAAAACAATAATATATGATGAAAATAACTTGAAAATAATCTGTATCTCATAAACAAGAAAAGTAAATGTGATTGTGTGTGTCTGTCAGTTAGTGTCTGTATTTCATTGAGAGAGTTCTTGATGAATAAACCCCATATCCCTGTCTCTCAATCTCTGCCTCCCACAGACAAGCCTGTGTCTTCTCTCCAGCTGTGACGGCGATGGAGGAGGAGGTGTCTCTGAGAGTGCTCCCAATGGACCCAGCGGACCGGGGAACCCAGAGGGTCAGACTGGGCCCAGGGCTGATGTCCTCCCTGGGGTTGGGGCTGGGCTCTCCTGTTCTGGTGGCTCTGTCTGGAGGGTCCTGTCTCTGTACTGCCTGGCCCAGGCCTGACCTGGCTGACGGATTCATACAGATAGACATGAAATGTTGTTCTTCAAATCTTATCTTAAACAAAGCTACACCCACACACCTCAGCTCTAGCCCACTTCCCCCCAGCCCATGCCTAAGTCGTAGCCTCACCCAAGTCTCCTGCCCCAAGCTGAAAGGCATCAGAATAACAGTGGTGGTTCAGAGTGTGGAGTTCCGGAAAACCACTCCTCCCAGTTTCATCCATGAACTAGTGAAGGACATGCTGAAAGGGACATATGTCCACCAGAAGCACGTGATAGATGTGGGTGACCATGACACGGACATTAAACTGATCGTCATCGAGAGCCTGAACCCAGAGTCCACCGTGACTGGTTTGGTTACATCTAAGACAGGGGTGGAAATAATGGGGACGAGGACCCTCCGATACTACAGAGGACAGCTCCAGGAGCAGCCCCAGGTCCTACTGGGAGGACTGGAGGAGGTGAGGACCCAGGAAGATGCTGCTTCTCAATAATCTACAGTGATGTCTTCTCCTGTTCTCCTTCTCAATAATCTACAGTGACGTCTTCTCCTGTCCTCCTCAATAGTCAATTTCAATTGTCACATCGTTCACTCTGATGTGACTCAGTAGGTGAAAGCAATATGGACTCTAGGATGCCTCTTGAATCTCTTTTCTCTTCTCCTGAAGTCTTCAGTTAGTCAGTGCAGTTGGAGGAGAGGAGACGAGTGGAGGAAGTCACTGTAGACTATTGAGGTGAAGGAGAGAAAGACCCTTCAGTGTCTGTCTAATCATGTCTTTATTGTCTGCGATTCTAGGTGTCAGCGTGTCTGAGAGAGATGTTGCGCCTGCCTCTGCAGTACCCTGCTACCTTGGGCTCCCTGGGTCTGTCCTGCCCCAGAGGAGTGCTCCTTGCTGGGCCGCCGGGGGTCGGAAAGACCCTGCTGGTCCGCTGCCTGGTGGGGGAGGTGGGGGCCAGCCTGATCACAGTCCGAGGACCAGAGGTAAGAGTACATATATACACATATAAACATGAACGCACACACACAGTCACATAAATATGCATGCATATACACACACAGAGTATTACACAACACACACTTGAATACTTGCTTACATGAAGCAAGATTTACCCAGCCTTCTTACATATGTTGTTTAGCTTGTGGGCTCGATGTTACACAATACACACACATACTGGCTGAATGTAATTGTACTTTACCTTGCCTCCTCCACGCCCAAGGTAGTAGGGTCTCGGCCAGGGGAGAGTGAGGAGAGGTTGCGGGCGGTGTTTGGTCGGGCGCGGGCAGCGGCAGAGGAAGGGCCTTGTGTGTTGTTCCTGGATGAGCTGGACTCTCTCTGTCCCAGACGGACTGGATCCTCCGCACCCGAGAACCGGCTGGTCGCTCAACTGCTCACGCTCATGGACGGCATGGACCAATCAGATCGCTTCCTCATCGTAGGAGCCACTAATCAGCCGGACAGCTTGGACCCGGCGCTACGGAGGCCCGGGAGGTTCGACAGAGAGGTGACTTAATGTTGTTATTCAAACTTAATTCAAAGCAGAAAGTTCAACAGAGGTACAGTAATGAGTGTGTTGGTCTGTACAGTAACATTCTATCCTGTGCCTGTTGCCTCCAGGTAGTCATTGGTGCAGCAGTAGTTGTCCATCCTGTCTGTAATGTAATGTACTGTTTCCTCTCTCTCTCTCTGTTGTCCAGGTGGTTATCGGTGCCCCACAGCACAGCAGCGGTTATCCATCCTGTCAGTGCTGTGCCGGGCCATGCCAGTGTGTGTCAGTGTGGACTGGGCAGAGCTGGCCCAGAGGACTACAGGGTATGTGGGTGCTGACCTCAGTGCTCTCTGCCGTGAGGCTGCCATGCTGGCTATACGACACAACACACAGGTAAGCATAGACACACACACACCCACTGTAAAGTCAGCTCATATTGGTCCTTTGAGCCGGATCATCCACACACACACACACACACACACACGTTCTAACTTCTATCCAGGTTATTGTCATTGAGATAAAGTCTTAACATTATTGTCTCCTGCTGTGTGTTGTGTATGTTGTCAGGGTTCAGGGGAGCAGACTATCACCATGGAACACTTCCTGTCTGCCCTGAAGACTGTCCGTCCATCCTGTCTGAGGGGCAGTCTGGGACGGACAGACCTCCCAGCCGTCTCCTGGGAACAGATAGGAGGCCTGGAGGAAGTCAAAGTCAAAACTACAACAGGTACTGGTGGAAATTACTGGGAAAAA